>NC_025693.1:18698089-18702388 GCF_000633955.1 Camelina sativa
CGACCACCGAGATAGGGATGACTTTGTGGATGTGTTGCTCGCAATTCAGAGAGAGAAGAGCGTCGGGTTTGAAATCGACCGGTTAAGCATAAAGGCTATCGTCTTGGTAAAGAAATAAGAAGACATAAAAATTCATATTCATTGATGTTTTAATTTATAACCGTAGGTGTTGTTTTGGTTTACAGGATATTTTTGTGGGTGGTACGGACACATCGTACGCACTTATGGAATGGGTAATGACAGAGCTTCTACATCACCCCGAGTGTCTGAACAAACTTCAAGAAGAAGTACGTATGGTTTGTAAGGGCAAACCGCGTGTATCAGAAGAAGACATTCAAGAAATGAAATACTTAAAAGCTGTGATCAAAGAGACAATGAGGCTACATCCTCCACTTCCATTGATGGTTCCTCACGAATCAACTCAAGATGTCAAGTTAAGAGGCTACCACATACCTGCCGGTACAGAGGTTATGATAAATGCATGGGCGATTGGGAGAGAGGCTGCGACATGGGGACCAGACGCGGAGGATTTTAGACCAGAGAGACATTTAGATTCGTCTGTTGATTTCCGAGGTCAGGATTTTGAGCTGATTCCGTTTGGAGCAGGGAGAAGGATTTGTCCAGCAATATCATTTGCTGTGGTGTTGAATGAGGAAGTTTTGGCTAACTTAGTGCATCAGTTTGATTGGAGATTACCGGTTGAATCTACAGAAGTTCGAACAGGTGTTGTTGAGTCAACTGGAATAGCAGTTCGCCGCATGTTCCCTCTTTATGCCATTCCATCAACTACTACTTGACCAAGGCATCATATATGATAGTTGTGTTACTTGTGTATTGTGTGATTGTGTCGCATAAGAATAATGATCATGGATACAAATGTTTGTATATAAAATAAATTTTCTAAACTAGATAAATACAATGTCAATATTTTAATATCATAAAGGTACTATATGTGACAATAATATTGTGAAATTTTTAGATTCTTTTAGATCCTATTAAACGCTTTGTTATGTTACTAGAATATGACATGTGCTAGAGCACGGGAAGAAATTCCTTTTGTTTATTTTATAATTTCTATTCAAAACATCGTATATGTGATTATTCTATTTTTAAAAAAGTTTTTGTGAATATATCTTACAAAATAAATGTTATTTTCATAAGTTATATTCAGCATATGATTTCATGGCATAGTGTTCCATAAAAAAAATTAAAAACAAATAAATAATCATATATATGATGTTTTAAATAAAAAAATTACAAAACCCTGTGCTCTAGCACGGGTCATATTCTAGCACAATTGTCATTTTATTTTCTTCTTTTTTGGTATGAATATAAGTGATGTATTTTAGTGAATAGAGGTCTGAATAATATATACTAAAACTCTAAAAGCTTGAAAGAGTGTTAGCTAAGATTTTATTTTGAACTGCACAATAAGATCTCAGAAATCATGATTAAGTGTGATTAACTGCAAAAATTTTATTCCTTTTACGCCTAACAGTATATTTTTAGGCCTAACAGTTTATATGGTATAACAATACATGGAATAAAAAAAATTATTTTTGTAAATTATATAAATCATTGGGATATTCTCTTTAAGATGATTCTTTGGGATATTCTTAAGTGTATACCAATTAATCTAAAACCTTTTTTGTAACCAATTTATATTTAATTTAAAACCTATTTCGTAATGAACCTATGAATATTATATAGTCTACAAAAAAAAGTTGTGTACTTCTGTAATATTATATAGGGGATATGTATATACTCATTGAAAGTCTTATAACTAGCAAAGAGATCTTTGCGATTTGAGTTCTTGAGTAACTACACTTATTTAGGGAGCCAAATTGAGCCACTGAGCTTACTTGTTTCATTCTTCTGCAAAGCTAAAATTCATTAGTCCCCTCTCATAGCTTGGCTTGAAGGCTCGTCAAAGGAATGTACTGACGTATTAGTAGTATTGTTGTTGAATGTTATTTGAAATATACAAATAAATTAGTGCAGAAACATAACTGAAAGTTTGAAATGTTATTTGAAAAACCTGAAATATACAAATAAGAGAATACATTTGAGAGTATAAATAGATTTTGTGGACCTTTTATAGCTATTAAACAAAATCTAACAAAATCTAATTGTAATTGTGTTCATGAAGTATTTTCAAGAAAGTTTGAGGATGTAGGCATTTGCTGAACCTCGTTAAAGAAAAATTGTATGTGTCTCTTGTCGCTTCTGCACTTACAAGTTGTTCTTGTTAAGAGAAAGGTACAAGAACAAGTGTAAAGTATGTTGATAAAAATATCTTACATATAAAATGGTCTTAAAGTACCATAAGAAGAGTTAAGAGAGAAAGTTTTACAAGGGGCATACAAATAACTCATGTATATAAGATGATTGTTTGGAAGATTGTATGTAAAAGAAGATTTGGGCTTGCAGTTCAAATAAAACTTCTGTATGAAAAGGGTTCAAATGACTTGAAGTTCAATGAATCAAGAGAATATATGATGATCGTATGTGTTTTTGTACACTAAAGCTCTGTTTATAACAGTTCAGATAAGATAATATATATGATCATAATGCATAACTTGAAGATGATGTTTTCAGGGGAGAAATATGATTATGTGCGTGGTTTTACTTTTTTCCCTTATAATTGTTTTTATCCCATTGGGTTTTTTCCATGAAAAGATTTTAACGAGACAACAAAGAACACGCAAAAGATAAACATCTGGAGAAGAATATTATGATTCCAATAGTGAAAGACTATCATCTTCAAAGTCTCTGGCATAGACTAGTGAGACCATGAGAAACGAAGATAAAGATCAAAGAGAGTGACTTGCGAGACAAACAAATTTTAGAAGAATGGTGATGTACGTGTCCTACAAATTTGTTTAAGTGAAAATTTGGTGAACCATTTACCAAGGCGTTTCCAACCACTACTTTCAAGAAGCTACTTCATCATATTGGTTCGGTCATCTCGAAAATTTCAAGTGATGTACTCCAGATGGGGAGTAAAAGCGCGCTGCACTCTTTTTTCCTTAACCATGGTTTTTCCCACTGGGTTTTCCTGTTAAGATTTTTTAATGAGGCAACATCTCACATGCGCATTTGAAACTACATTTTTATAATGGCTATCCAAGGGGGAGTGTTGTAAATATATTGTATTATGTGAATCTCCATAATCAACCCATTAGTGTAAACCCTAAATCATAATATCATATCCTATATATATGTTGTATCCTATGCAACATATGAATAACAGAAATAACTATTTTTCTAAAACCTCTGTTATATTTGAAAATTTATAGAAGTAAAAGATAATTTTTTTGTTTGGTCAAAGATAAGTTTTATTAATCTTATCTTTAATAGCAACAATGAGTACGTGTCAACTTAATTGGTACTGTGCTTGGATGTCATACTATATGGAGAGATTTCTTACCTTTTAATATATGGAGAGATTTCTTACTTTTTGGATTAAGATTTTCGAGGAAAATTGAGTGGACAATAGTGTTATGTAACGCATAGAAGAAACTAGGCTTATATATATGACCCAAGACATGACACAAGAAGAACACAAAAATCTTAAGAAAGTTTTCACGAGAAAAACTTGAAGAATCCAAAATTTACGAAATATGATTATGACACTTTTCTTATGCTTAATACTTTTCATAACAGTCCTCTTCTTCAAAAAACAGACCACAGGGAAGAATTCAAATCCTGGCTCTATAACATTTCCATCCCCACCGAGACTTCCATTGATTGGAAACCTTCACCAGCTCGGCCGTCACGCTCACCGATCACTATGCTCTCTCAGCCATTGTTACGGTCCTCTCATGCTCGTCCACTTTGGTCGTATCCCGGTTCTTGTAGTCTCTTCTGCCGAAATGGCTAGAGACGTTTTGAAAACGCATGATCGTGTTTTTGCTAGCCGTCCACGGTCTAAAATCACCAAGAAGCTTCTTTACGACGGGTGTGATGTGGCCTTAGCTCCATATGGAGAGTATTGGAGACAAATGAAGAGTGTGTGCGTACTCAGTTTGCTCAGCAACAAAATGGTACGATCCTTTCGAGACGTGAGAGATGAAGAGATCAGTCTGATGATGAAGAAGATCCGGAAGTCGAGTTCTTTGCGAATGAATCTAAGCGAGATATTGATGAGCTTAACGAATGATGTGATATGTAGAGTTGCTTTGGGACGAAAATATGGCGGTGAAGTGAATTTTAAAGAGTTAATGAAGAGGCTTACAAGGCTACTAGGAGCTTTTAGTGTGGGGAGTACTGTACCATGTCTTGCATGGATTGATTGGA
>NC_025693.1:18702797-18714137 GCF_000633955.1 Camelina sativa
GGAAGTGTTGCTCGCAATTCAGAGAGAGAAGAGCGTCGGGTTTGAAATCGACCGGTTAAGCATAAAGGCTATCATCTTGGTAAAGGGATATAAAGAAATCAAATTTATATTCATTGATGTTTTAGTTTATAACCGTAGTTCTTGTTTTGGTTTACAGGATATTTTTGTGGGTGGTACGGACACATCGTATGCACTTATGGAATGGGTAATGACAGAGCTTCTACATCACCCAGAGTGTCTGAATAGACTTCAAGAAGAAGTACGTATGATTTGTAAGGGCAAACCGCGTGTATCAGAAAAAGACATTCAAGAAATGAAATACTTAAAAGCTGTAATCAAAGAGACAATGAGGCTACATCCTCCACTTCCATTGATGGTTCCTCACGAATCAACTCAAGATGTCAAGTTAAGAGGCTACCACATACCTGCCGGTACAGAGGTTATGATAAATGCATGGGCGATTGGGAGAGAGGCTGTGACATGGGGACCAGACGCGGAAGAGTTTAGACCAGAGAGACATTTAGATTCGTCTGTTGATTTCCGAGGTCAAGATTTTGAGCTGATTCCGTTTGGAGCAGGGAGAAGGATTTGTCCAGCAATATCATTTGCTGTGGTGTTGAATGAGGAAGTTTTGGCTAACTTAGTGCATCAGTTTGATTGGAGATTACCGGTTGAATCTACAGAAGTTCGAACAGGTGTTGTTGAGTCAACTGGAATAGCAGTTCACCGCATGTTCCCTCTTTATGCCATTGCATCAACTACTTGACTAAGGTGTTGATTGGTTCTCCCGTTACCTCCTGCAAACGCAGCGTTTGCGGGTGGTAGCGGTTGCTAGCGATTGGAACCAATCACACAAACCGCTCCCAATCGCTCCTAATCGCTTTTAACCGCTTCAAACCACTGAATTTCAAAAGCTGCTTCCCGCAAGCGTTTGCGGTTGCGGGCGATTACGGTTGGAATTTTTTTTTTTTGTAAAAAAACTTAAAAGAAATCAATGATAATGACATTTTTTTTTGTTATATCTTCTACCTAACCATTTTACTCATTAAGGATGCGACAAAATTAAGTACCGATACGATTGCAGAGATTATAAAATAAACAATTAGAAGAAAATAATATTTCAATTAACAATAACCCGGAAAACTTGATGTAAATTTAATGGCACATCGCACATAAGTTCAAAAAAATCTAAATAAATATAATATTTCATCAGAAATTTAAGAAAATAAGATTATTTGTGAAAATATTAAAACAAATCACCAGTAACTCTTCTCAACTCTCACTTGATCATTCCTACCGATGCAACTACTGACCCACGATCTAAGAGAAAAGAGAAAAGATCTACGATCTAAAGCATATGTTTTGTCATTTATCAAATTACTTGATTAAATTTTTGGTGAAAAGCCAAATACACAAAGGAATAAGTATTTCAATATGAAGTTTATTTGTTTTTTGAATAATTATTTTAGTATTTTTTTAATAAATTTAAATTATAAATCAAGTTTAATAAAAACTTTGGTGTTTTTAAACATTTATATATTATATATCACATTTATTATGTTCCAACCGGTATTGCACCCGCTGGTCAACCAGTCGTAAACCTCCCGCAAACGCACCAATTTTAAACCGTTAAACCAGTCGTTCAAAACGTTTAATAATGCTTGAAACCGCAATCGCCCGCTTCTGCAATCTCCAGCAACCGCAGCGTTTGAACCAGTCAGGCCCTAAGGCATCTATACTATAAATCTATACTATAAAAGTTGGCTAATTCTCTCCTTCATAATGCCACATCAGCAAGTACAATTTTGCCACCTGTATTTTTTAATTAGAAAATCCTGGGAAAAAACTTAGGAAAGTGTATTAAAGGTAGAATTTTGGAGGATTTGTGGAATTTATGATTTTTGGATTTTTGAAGATTTAAGTGGGATTTTATGATATTTTGGTGGATTTGTTATTATTTTCCATTTTAAAAAAAATTAATAGTTTGTGATCTGGATGAGATTCGGTGAGATTTGTAAAATAATTTTGGATGATTTTAAGAGATTTATCACACAAAAAGCAGTTCATCGACTTGTTAAACACAAAAGTCACCCTCATATACGTACAACTTTTTAGTTTGGTGAAAATTTGATTTCTTTAAAAAAATAAGAGATCCTCACACACAAGATTCAGTCCTCCATAGACAATGGATAGAACCTTGATCGCAGTTAACAGTTAACTAATTTAACAACATCTACGAGAAACATCCCAAAACGCATGAAAGTGACAAAAAATGAAACAGAACATGGAGACTAAAGTGTTGTTCGTTTGGTGAACCAGACGCGGTATGCATGTTGTTGTTCGTTTAGTGACAATTAAGAACATGAATTTTGGATGAGTTTTTGGAGAGTTTGGATGAGTTATAGAGAGTTTGGATGAGTTTACCTCATCCAAAATTAGTAAAAGTAAAAAATACGCCTATTTTAAATAAATAATTACAAAATATTTTTTCTCAATTCAAATATACACACAATCTTAAAATCCCAATTTTTCACCCACCAATCCGCAAAATCTCATTTTCTTGCTAAAACCGCAAAATTATAATTTTCAGCCAAAACCACAAAGTCTCATTTTCCCGCCAAAACCGCAAAATCATGTTTTCCGCTAAAATCACAAAATTATGTTTTCCCACCAAAATAAAAAAATATATATATACTAAGGGGGGTGTATTGAATTTGATATTTTAGGGGATTTGCTGGGATTTTAATATTTCAGGATTTTGAGAGATTTGAGTGTAATTTTGGGAGATTTTGATATTTTGGCAGAATTTTGAGATTTGGGTTTTGGGATTTGGTGAGAATTGATTATTAAATTTTAGGTGATTTTAGAATATAAAAAGGAAAGAAACGAATCACATTTGGGTGATCAGAAATACATGGTGATCGGAGACTCGAAATGCAATACGTACGTAGACATTGTACATGGTGATCAGAAATCACGTTTTACCTAAACTTCACTCATACTTTGGTTAATTTAAGAAGAAAAAAAATAGACATTGTAGTGAAAAGGAGACAAAGCATTTCTCAATAAAAAGTATTGAATAGAAAATAAAAATAATAAACCAACAGAAAAAATGAAAACAATCTAATATAAAGCACAATAGTATTGCATCATGATTCCATATTCATAGCATCTGTCCACATGTTTTCCGCTATAGTTGCTCTCCACTTATTATCAAGCACTCTTTGTTGGTCTTGAGTACCATGAAGCTGTTCTTCTTCATTATTCCCATCATCAACTCTTTCATCAGCGTCAGTTCCTTCTGCATTTCTAACATCTTCAAATAAGTCTGAACGACATTCTTGACATAGATAATTATGTAAAACAACACAAGCAAGTACTAACTCTAGTTGCGTCTTATATGGAAATGGTGGTGCATATTTGAAAATGAGAAATCTTGACTTGAAGATGCCGAAAATCCTCTCTACTATATTTCGTAAGCTAGAATGACGATGGTTAAACAACTCATTTGCAGTTACAGGATCTTTTCCTTGTCCCCTAAAGTCTTGGAGATGATAGCGAGTACTTCGGAATGGAGCTAAAAATTGACGACGATTGGCGAATCCACAATCAACTAAATAATATTTTCCTACAATTTTAAAGTTATACAAATATAAGTGAGATAACATAAAAATTAATAACAAAGAATATTAGTTTTATCATAATGTAATGACATACCTTCTGGAACTATTAATTTGTTGGTGTTCCTAGTTAAAGCATCGTTTAGTACCTTTGCGTCGTGAGCTGAACCTTCCCAACCGCTAAGAAAGTATGTAAATTCTAAATCAAAATTACATGCAGCTAACACATTTTGCGGTAATTGTCCTTTTCGATTACGGTAGCTAGACGAGTCTTGTCCTGTTATCATTGCGGGGATATGAGTTCCATCAATAGCCCCCACACAATCCTAAGGAAAATAGAAACACAAAATTAGCTAGTCATATAGCTTTTTGAAATACTAGAAAACAAGCAGAAGAAAACAATCTCATACCTTAAAATAAGGATAAAATTGTGTGCTATCTTTTATTTTTGTAGGCACTGCAAGCCCGGGTTTAGCCATGTACTTTGGAGCAAGTGCTTTTAACACCTTCAGAATTGTGTTAAAGCTCTTACTTATTGAAAATCTTGATCTCTGAAATCTAGTTTCAACTGAAACATATCTTGTGTCTTTCAAACCCATCTCCAATCTCAAAATAGAGCATAGATTCAAAAATGCTTCTGGGTCCATACGGTACAAACATCGAAAAGTGTCACGTTTCTCATGAACCAATTGGTTTTGTATGTATTCATGTCCAACTCTTGTAGCTGGCTTTCTTATCTGGCGTGGTATCTGCAGAACGGAATATTAAATCTTCGCAATGATTGACAAAACCAGCATCATGATATCTATATCTAACTTGAAATTTCTCATTCGTCTTCTTTTTTTTTCTAGCTTGTATCTCTTCGCTTTCATGAACAATGCGATCCATTATCAAAATCCTACACAAAATTACGTTTACACGCCAAAGCCGCAAAATTATGTTTTTCCGTCAAAACCGTAAAATTTTGGTTTCCCGCCAAAAAAAACGCAAAACATGAAAACTTGTTTTCCCACCAAAATGCAAAATATTATTTTCTCCCCAAAACCGAAAAATCTTGTTTTCTCGCCAAACTCACAAAATTATGTTTTCCCGCCAAAAACGCAAAATCTCAGTTTTAAATGTTTATTTAAATTTAATATGAAAATAAGCTAAAAACATGAATAAATTAAAACATCTTCAACATAAAATAAAGGATTTTTTGGTCTTTAACAAATATTGTTTCCAGATACAAATATCAAACTACTAAACAAATATAATTACATCCAGATACAATTTATGAACGCATGAACTAATAATACAAACAAACATCATTTAGATGATGCGTCCAGATACTGCGTCTTGATACTGTATCCAAATATTGCGTCTAGTTTACTAAACGAACAGGGCCTAACTGTGAACAGTGTGATATGGTTTGCATGAAAATAACAAAAGTAAATCAAGAGAAATACTCACTTTGACATACAAAGATAAATACAACCTTAATGATCAATAGTATTTGTGTAAACAGTGTGATATGGTTCGCTTGTTTGGTTGACCTAAATGATTGTGTAATTGTGTTGTGTGTTTGTGTTTGAACCAGGTGGGTTTGGTAGTTATCTGTTTGGGATGAGTTATGTTGTTGCTAAACAATCAGTGTAAGCCAATACAGCTATGAACATAAAGAATCCTCATTTGGGTTGTATGATTGGGTTTCTCATTGTTGTTCCCTTTCGAAAGATCATGATTGTGGACTTCAAATTGACATATCCTAGTGGTACTGCCACTGCTCATCTCATCAACAATTTGCCACTGCAATGGGCTGTGTGATATCTCCTTGCGTCTTCTGCCTATTCTATAATGATCATGGATACAAATGTTTGTATATAAAATAAATTTTAAACTAGATAAATACAATGTATAATATCATAAAGGTACTATATGTGACAATAATATTGTGAAATTTTTAGATTCTTTTAGATCCTATTAAACGCTTCATTATGTTATATATGTATATACTCATTTGAAAGTCTAATAGCTAGCGAAGGGATCTTTGAGATTTGAGTTCTTGAGTGAGCCACTGAGCTTACTTGTTTCATTCTTCTGCAAAGCTAAAATTCATTAATTAGTCCCTTCTCATAGCTTGGCTTGAAGGCTCGTCAAAGGATCGTACTGACGTATTAGTAGTATTGTTGTTGAATATCATTTGAAATATACAAATAAATTGGTGCAGAAACACAACTGAAAATTTGAAATGTTATTTGAAAAACCTGAAATATACAAATAAGGGTATACATTTGAGGATATAAATAGATTTTGTGGACCTTTTCTTGCTATTAAACAAAATCTAACAAATAAGGTATTTGAAAAATTATAAAAGTAAAAGATAATTTTTTTGTTTGGTCAAAGATAAGTTTTATTAATCTTATCTTTAAATAGCAAAAATGAGTACGTGTCAACTTAATTAGTACTGTGCTTGGATGTCATACTATATGGAGAGATTTCTTACCTTTTTATATATGGAGATTTCTTACCTTTTGGATTAAAGATTTTCTAGTAAAAATTGTGTGGACAGTAGTGTTATGTAACGCATAGAAGAAACTTGGCTTATATATATGACCCAAGTGGCCATGTCCACAACAAGAACAAAAAAATCTGAAGAGAGCTTGAAGCTAGAATCCAAAATTTACGAAATATGATTATGATACTTTTCTTATGCTTAATACTTTTCATAACAATTCTCTTCTTCAAAAAACAGACCACAGGGAAGAATTCAAATCCTGGCTCTATAACATTTCCATCCCCACCGAGACTTCCATTGATCGGAAACCTTCATCAGCTCGGCCAACATCCTCACCGATCACTATGCTATCTCAGCCACCGTTACGGTCCTCTCATGGTCCTCCACTTCGGAAGTGTCCCCGTTATCATAGCTTCTACAGCAGAAGCGGCTCGAGACATTTTAAAGACGCATGATGCCGTTTTATCGAGCCGTCCGCGGTCAAAAATCTTTGAAAAGCTTCTTTACAAGAGCCGTAATATGGCCTCGGCTCCTTATGGAGAGTATTGGAGACAAATGAAGAGTGTGAGTGTCATCCATCTCCTCAGCAACAAAATGGTACGGTCCTATCGTGAGGTGAGACAAGAAGAGATCAGTCTAATGATGGAAAAGATCCGAGAGTCGGGTTCTTCGCCGATGAATCTAAGCAAGATCTTGTCTAGTTTAACTAACGATGTTATATGTAGAGTCGCCTTGGGACGCAAATACGGTGTAGGAACAGACTTTAAAGAGTTGATAGACAGGCTCATGAGGCAGTTGGGTACGTTTACTGTCGGGAGCTATGTACCGTGGCTTGGGTGGATTGATTGGGTCAGCGGTTTGGAGGCTCGACTAGAAAAGACCGCAAATGATTTTGATAAGCTCTTGGAGAGGATTGTGCAAGATCATGAAGATGGAGACGGTAATAGGATGGATTTCGTCGATGTACTACTCGCAGTTCAGAGAGAGAAGAGCGTCGGGTTTGAGATTGACCGTTTCAGCATTAAGGCAATCATATTGGTAAGAGACTTCAAATTCACTTATACATCCAATGTTTTAGTATATAACCATTAATTTCTTTGTTTTATTTTTTGATCTAATGTTAAATTATAGTCAAAGATAAAATAGCGTTTGTACAACTAGTGCAGCGGGTATTTGAAAAAACTTAGATAGTTTAGACTACATTAAAAGGAGGAACGAAGCTCATATTCGAGTTTGAAACCAAATCTGGAGATAGTTTAGACTACATTAATTTCTTTGTTTTGTTTTGGATTTCTTTTGAATATTTGATTTTATGTTTTGGATTCCTTGTTTCAGGATGCTTTTGTGGGTGGTACCGACACATCCTCCACGCTAGTGGAATGGGAAATGACAGAGCTTCTAGGTCACCCAGAGTGTCTGAAAATACTTCAAGAAGAAGTCCGTACAATTTGTAAGGGAAAATCAAGTGTATCAGAAGACGACGTTAAAGACATGCACTACTTAAAAGCTGTGATCAAAGAGACACTCAGGCTACATCCTCCAGTCCCATTGATGGTTCCTCACCAATCAATAAAAGATGTCAGGTTAAGAGGTAACTATGTACCTGCCGGCACGCAGGTTATTGTCAATCTTTGGGCGGTCGGGAGAGAGGCTGCAACGTGGGGACCAGACCCGAATGAGTTTAGACCGGAGAGGCATTTAGAGGGGGATGCTGATTTCCGGGGTCAAGATTTTGAGCTGATTCCGTTTGGAGCAGGGAGAAGGATGTGCCCAGGAATATCATTTGCTGTGGTGTTGAATGAGGTGGTTTTGGCTAACTTAGTTCATGGGTTTGACTGGCAGTCTACAGAAGACCAGACCGATGTTGCTGAATCAATCGGTAGTGTGATTCGCCGCATGCACCCTCTTTATGTCACTGCATCATCTACTGCTTGACTAAGGGCATAATATGTATTAATATATATGCTTAGTATTATGCTATGTCTACAATAAACATGTTTACTCATTTCAAAGTGTTGTTAGCAAAGAGATGTTTGAGATTTGAAGTTTCGAGTTCCTTAACTAATTTAGAAAGCCAAGTGAGCTTATAACTTGATTCGTTTTTTCTGCACAACAAGCATCATCAATCTATTTTTGAAACAAGCATGAGAATCCGTCATAGATTTGGATCAGTCTTGAAAACATATCAAACGAATCTTGAAAACTTTCTGTCACGTCCTACGGATCCAAACTATACCCGCAGAGAATCCGTCATAGATTTGGATCGGAACTAAAAGACTCATAGTCAAAATTTCTAACCCGAATTGGAGAGAATTTGGATCGGAACTAAAAGATATGGGATAGTCATTTCATTTTCTAGCATGAATGCTCACGTATAAATTATTGTGAAACTTATAATTAAAGATTTTTAAGAATAAATATTAGAGAAAATTCGAAGTTTTTTTTGTAATATTCAATCTTTAATAACCGTCTTCTTTACCAAAGCACATTGACATTGTTGATATACATAACAAACTGTTTTGTGAGAGGTCACACTCGTTACTCTTGAGAGGATGTAGATGGAAACCCTAAACCCTAATCTCTCATGTTCAAAAATGGACGGCACTTTGGAAAATTCGACGTTTAATAATCTACTTTCGAGTGGAATAATATTTAATTATCCACGTACGTACGTAAGACAATTTGAGTGGATAATAGTTTTGGTCCCAGATGAAACTTGGCTTGTATACATATACGTCCAACATTCTGGCCTACTATAGGAATTTTGTGGTTCATTCTATATGCACCACCCATCTACATTTCTACTTTAGTATAAGCTTGAACAATTTTTCTTTCTATACGAATCAGGAACACGTAATTCTTAAGAACTCTTTACAAGAAAGTCTTGAAGAATCCAAACATGGAAATGATGATGACGATACTTCTTCTATGTTCAGCAACCTTCATTACCATTCTCTTCTTCAAAAAACAGATGACTCGAAAGAAAAGCAACACACCGGTGTCACCACCGAGACTTCCGTTGATCGGAAACCTTCATCAGCTCGGCCGCCACCCTCACCGATCACTGTGCTCTCTCAGCAACCGTTACGGTCCTCTCATGCTCCTTCATTTTGGTCGTGTCCCCGTTCTTGTAGTCTCTTCCGCAGATATGGCTCGAGATATTTTGAAGACGCATGACCTCGTTTTTGCTAGCCGTCCACGGTCAAAAATATTTGAGAAGCTTCTTTACGATAGGCATGATGTGGCATCAGCTCCTTATGGAGAGTATTGGAGGCAAATGAAGAGTGTGTGCGTCCTCCAACTCCTCAACAACAAAATGGTCCGGTCTTTTCGAAACGTGAGACAAGAAGAGATTAGTCTGATGATGGAGAAGATCCATAAATCAAGTTCTTTGAGGGTGAACCTAAGCGAGCTATTGGTGAGTTTAACGAACGATGTGATATCTAGAGTTGCCCTGGGACGGAAATACAGCAGTGAAACGGATTCTAAGGAGTTAATGAAAAGGCTCGTGAGGCTACTGGGCGAGTTTAGTGTGGGGACTTATGTACCGTGGCTTGCATGGATTGATTGGATCTCTGGTTTGGATGGACAGCTAAAAAAGACAGGCAATGATCTTGATGAGTTCTTGGAGAGAGTTGTGCAAGATCATGATGATGGCGACCACCGCGCTAGGAATGACTTTGTGGATGTGTTGCTCGCAATTCAGAGAGAGAAGAGCGTCGGGTTTGAAATCAACCGGTTAAGCATAAAGGCTATCATCTTGGTAAAGGGTTAAGACGAAATCAAATTCTTATTCATTGATGTTTTAATTTATATAACCGTAGTTCTTGTTTTGGTTTTTCACTTTTTAGGATGTTGTTGTGGGTGGTACGGATACATCTTACGCACTTCTGGAGTGGGCAATGACAGAGCTTCTTCGTCACCCAGACTGTATGAACAGACTCCAGGAAGAAGTCCGCACGATTTGTAAGGGAAAATCAAGTGTACCAGAAGAAGACATTCAAGACATGAACTACTTAAAAGCTGTGATCAAAGAGACAATGAGGCTACATCCTCCAATTCCATTGATGTTTCCTCACGAATCAACAGAAGATGTCAGAGTAAGAGACTACAACATACCTGCGGGTACGCAGGTAATGATCAATGTTTGGGCGATCGGGAGAGATGCTGCGTCGTGGGGACCAGATGCAGAGGAGTTTAGACCGGAGAGACATTTAAATTCATACGTTGATTTCCGGGGTCAGAATTTTGAGCTGATTCCATTTGGAGCAGGGAGAAGGATTTGCCCAGCAATATCATTCGCTGTGGTGTTGATTGAGGTGGTTTTGGCTAACTTAGTGCATCAGTGCGATTGGAGATTACCAGATGAATATACAGAAGATCAAACCAGTGTCGCTGAATCAACCGGTATGGCGATTCACCGCTTGTTCCCTCTTTACGCCATTGCATCATCTACTACTTGATGGAGGCATTATATACTAAATGGTTTATTATGTTTACGTGTACACAAACAAGTTTACTTATTTGAAAGTCTTACCACACAAGTCACAAAGAGATCTTTAAGATTCGAGTTCTTGACTAACTACACTAATTTCGAAAAGCCAACTGAGCTTACTTGATTCATTCTTCTGTACAACGAACATTCATCAGTCTCCTCTCAGCTGGGCTTCACGGCTAGTCAAAGGAACATAACGAACCGAAGTTTCACTCTTGATGCTAACCAAACCATCTGAATTCTTATCCACAACTTGCAGATCTTGAAATATGTTCCCAACCGGGATCACCAGTCTCCCACCAGGTTTCAACTGATCAATCAACGCCTCTGGGATCTCAGGTGCTGCTGCTCCAACATGAATAGCATCATAAGGAGCAAACTCAGCCCATCCTTGCCTCCCATCTATTTTAAAACCAGCAACGTTAATAAAAAAAAAAAACACCAAACAAAACATGAATGGGAAGGAAGCTCACCGCCAACATGAATAGCAAGAGACCCTTCTTTAAGCAATGACGAAGCACCACTCGCTTCAATATTCTTAACAGAAGAAGCCACAAGTTCAGGAATGTGTTCCACACCAATAGCACGCCCTTCTGATCCAACCATAACCGCAAAGCAAGCCGTTAAGTACCCAGTACCTACCAAAATTAAAATCACATTTCTTATTCATCCTCCTCAAAAGCAAAAAAAAAAAAAAAGACTACATAGACTGAAGAAAACAAAAAAAA
>NC_025693.1:18714142-18718471 GCF_000633955.1 Camelina sativa
AAAAACAAACCGGAGCCGACATCAAGAACACGCATTCCGGGTTTCAAATGGTTTTCAAGAAGTTGAAGACACATAGCGTGCATATGAGGAGCTGATATAGTCACATTGTAACCAATAGACAGGGGACTATCAACATAAGCGGATGAACGATCTGGCACAAATACGCCTCTATCTACAGCCTCCATAGCTTTAGCAACTTCATCTGATGTAACAATACCATGATTTTGCAGATTCTCAACCATAGCTTTGTTCTTGTTGATACTGCTTGGACTCCAAAATTGCTACAACATCATCGATTACCAAAACAAAAACCCCAAAAAAAAATTAAGGCGTATCTAGTGATTGAAACGATCTAGTTCAAATGATTACTAGTCTTGGTGATCTCAATCGCAGCGATAAGTATTGAATAGAATTGGGCAATGGAAATCGCAATTACTACATCTATTGATTCGAATCAAATCGATTATACAGTAGAGAGAGAGAGAGAGAGAGATTACCTTCATGTTTATGTGAGAGAAAGCTTCCGGTGAGAAGAGAGAGTGATAAGTTCAATTCAATCAATGGGAGCAAAGAGAGCAGAGTGAGACGAGAGAGAAAGTGGTGGCGATTGCGCATAGTAGCGGAAATTGCACGCAACGAGCGCGTTTGGTTCCTTTTTTTGCATCTTTTCTATATTTTCTTTCATATTTTAGTATTTACCCCATACATTTTTTATTTATCATTTTGGCCCAAACTTTTTGTTACTTTATGGTTTTTTACAAAATTTCCCACCATTTTCTTCTACATTTTATCATTCATCTCATATTTTTTTCTCTACAAATTTGACCCACAGTGTAAATTTCTTGAATTTCTGAATTTTTTATAAATGACAATTAAGGAAACAAAGATGCCCTTATAGCTCAGTGGTAGAGCGTCAGTCTTGTAAACTGAAGGTCCGTAGTTCGATCCTGCGTGAGGGCACCTTTTTTTTATCAATAGCTATGATGAAACCCAAACAACGTCGTAGTAGTTTATAACTTAAAAAAATGCAACAACGTCGTTTTGAAGATTCGGAAGACTTCACAAAAACCTCAGTGACACTGATGATGACGAGACCGCACGGCAATCGTCGGGTTCGTTTTAGGGTTTTTGATCTTGAAAATGGCGAATCTTGTGCACAGATTTCTCAGGAACAAGTCATTTTTAAGAACAATCCCGAAGCTCACCACCACTACGTATCCTTTAACTCATCAGAAGCCTTGCATCAGCAACGTCGTCGAGTCTGTTGTATCTGTAGAATTCGATCCGGTGATTAACGTCCCCGGAACTAAATCTCTCAGGTTTTACCCTAGTTACCCAATTGGGTACGGGTTTAACCCGACTTTGGTTAAGGATGACTCGGGTTTAATCAAAACGGTATTTCGTTTGTGGATACGGTGGTGGAGGAGAAGGACACGGTGATTTATGCAGATAGCGTGAAGAAGAAGAAGAGAAAGAAGAAGATGAACAAGCACAAGTATAGGAAACTCAGGAAACGTCTTGGACGCAAATCCAAGTAGAGGTTGCTTTGTTTGTTTCGATTCCCCCTGTTTTGCTAAATATTTCGGTGAGAGAAAAGTTTGAAACTTTTTTCTTCTAAACATTGGGGATTAATATCAGATCGAACAATGTTACAATTCTAGTGTTAATCATTTGTTTATCTCAATAGTTTCATGAAATTATCTACACCGTTGCAGTGTTTGCTCTGTGTTATCGCTTCAACTGAGTGTGCTTATAAATGGGAATGTTTCAAGTTTGTGTTTTTTTTGTTTCTTGCATTGTCCTAACTACTGTGGTTTCTTCTTCTTAGCTAACTCAGAAAAAGCTGTGATTTTTTATAGGCTTGAGTTTGTGATGGTATTACTATTGACTTTTTGCTTTGATCGGCATTTTGTGATGATCTTGATCCTTGAAATCCACTTAGGATAGTGGAATTTAAAGTTAGGTGTGTTAATTTGAGATTACTCCTAACTGATATAACATCAGATTCTGAAAATTTGTAGGCTATATAGTCTGATTGTTTTCTTGTTACGTAATGACTCATTGAACCGATGAGATCCGGGTGGTAGGTATCAACCGGTGTGTTATTTTGTTGTTGTTGCAAATACTGTCTTATCGAAAACATGTTGATTTTTCTGCTTAGTGTCCTTAGCATTTATGAAATTCTTAATGGAGGAAATCACAAACATTGTGATTACTAATTAAAAAAAATAGATTCTCCAATGGGGTTGTGTTGTAGGCATTTGCTGTATATGTTTTAACTGGCATCTAGAGTTGTTTGCTTGTACTATTGAGATTACTTCGATTGAGTGGATTACTACTAATCCGAGGGTTTGGTTGACCTAATTTCCAACAATCATCCTAGCACCATGTTTCTTTTTTGGCTTCCTCTTCAATCATGTAAAGTTTTAAATCATTCAAAAGATTTGGGAATCTTAATGTTTTGGATATTAAATTGGATAAGGTTTTAAGGACATTTAAGGCACGCTAGCTGTGTGGATCGGTCCACGATCCCTATACAAAGAACACGTTATTGTAAATTTATATTATTGGGTTTCGAACGTATATAATACACGCAACCAAATACTAAATTAATAAGAATCACTTGACAAGAAACTAGGAAACATCTAACCACGTCGTTGCATTTTTGGGGATCTTATGATTTCTACAACACACAAACTTAAACAAAAAGATAGCTATATTATGCTATTTACATATAGGCTCAAAACCAAGATAACATCGGTACATGTTGCAAGTAAAAATTATTCAACCTCCTTATAGAGGTGAGAAAATTATCAAGTAATATCATTATTCATTAGTATTTCATAAAAGCTATAATATTTTCTTAACTTCATTCATCCATCATCCATGGGAGTTAGTCATACAAAAAAATGTATACTACATGCTTATGCGAAAAGTGGAATCTCTTTCGTACATATGAATATTGGCCAAGGATTACGATATCAAAGTAAATTATTTAATTACAAAGAATGATTAAGTTATGATCCAACCACTATGATCCAACCACGATGCGGATACTAAGCCAAGATTCCAATTATTCTTTCATATCCACTACACATTAAGATCTTTTTCTCTTTTTTTTTTGTTCGCAAGTGTTCGCTCATCTTGCCTTCTCAAGAATTCAGAATAACAAATAACTAGAGATTAAGATATGGAAATGTAAATAAATCGCCACGAGACGAGATCCTCTCTCGTAGAACACATGGCATTACCGGGATCAATGGAGAAAAAAATGTTTTCTATATGACCAGTACATAGTCATTAATTAAGTGGTCGATTTTAATCAATTATTTTGTTACGTAATCGCTCGGTGCATGGTTTTAAGACGTGTGTTTCTAAAAGCTAATCATGTTGCTTTCATATGGTGGAATCTAAAAGTTTTTTATGCTTCAAAAAAATGTGAGTTTAAGATTCAAAAACTGCAAATGATTATAGTTTGGGGATTCAAGTTTTTCCAATGAATCTTAGAAATTATCAGACTCGTACATAATCACGTGTGATGCAAATTATAAATGTACTAGATGAAAAATTTCTTGTAATTTTAATGTATTAAACGCATCACCTGTTACGCTAACACATAACCAAAATCTTTCTAAAAAAATTAAAGATACGATAATCATATAATCAAAACAGTTTTCTTCTCATTTTAAAAACGATCGAAATATTTATTCTCCCGTTTAAAAAACTTGACGACCGAAGATTTTTATTGTACAAGGCATTAGGTCAACAATGCCATGGTGTGAACTGTGAATAGCTTTTGTCACCACGGTTTTGGGTACATCTCTTAATCTTAATTATTGCTTTCATTATTCTCTTAAGCGACTTGTTGCTTCATTTCAATTTTCCCATTATTGTATAAAACTATCCATCAACCATGACAAATTATTCCTTTTTTAAGTATACATTTAGTTTTCTTTCACTGTCATCTAAATTAGTCAAATCGAACATTCATATCATATGTATACACAACACACACAACATATATAGTTATATAAGCATGAAATTTTATAAAATCAGAAATAGTAAATATTATGATAGTATATTGTACACTATTTTTTAAAAATCACACTTATGATGGGTTCCTTAATCGGTTAATCGAATCGGAAGCGTGTCCTAAAAGCGTTCCATAAGTCTAATTAACCAAGACGTATACACAATAATGATTCACTTTAAAATAACGTTGATGGTAGTTGAGTCATTTTAAGTCTCAAAAGAAAAATATTTCTCTGTGCCTATATATTTCCGACACCATTTCATTGAACTTTCAACCTGAAACAAATAATCAACAAA
>NC_025693.1:18718900-18729940 GCF_000633955.1 Camelina sativa
ACATCAGAAAAAAAAAAAAAAAAAAAAAAAAAAAAAAAAAAAACACACAATGAAGAAACTTCTTTTGATATTTCTCTTTTGTCTTGTCATTCTCCAAACTGCTTGTGGATTCGATTACCAGGACAAGGAAATAGAGAGCGAAGAGGGCTTATCAAATATGTATGACAGATGGAGGAGCCACCATTCTGTTCCTAGGAGTCTCCACGAAAGGGAGAAGAGATTCAACGTCTTCAGACACAACGTGATGCATGTTCACAACACCAACAAGAAGAACAAATCCTACAAACTTAAGCTCAACAAGTTTGCAGATCTAACCATAAATGAGTTCAAGAATGCCTACACCGGTTCTAACATCAAACATCACCGGATGTTGCAAGGACTGAAACGCGGCTCCAAACAGTTCATGTATGACAATGCGTCCGGATTACCAGCCTCAGTTGATTGGAGAAAGAAAGGTGCTGTCACTGAAATCAAGAATCAAGGGAAGTGTGGTAAGTATATCAATCCATTAGTCAGAAATGCTATATATAAGTGATGTTATCAAGAATCTAATTTTTCTAAAGTAGAAATGATTAATGTAATATCTTCGTTGATATAATGATTTAAACTAGCTGAATATATAATTACCAGGAAGTTGTTGGGCATTCTCTACCGTAGCAGCTGTTGAGGGAATCAACCAGATCAAGACGAAAAAGCTGGTCTCACTGTCTGAACAAGAACTAGCGGATTGTGATACTAACCAGAATGAAGGTTGTAACGGAGGCCTTATGGAGATAGCATTTGAATTCATCAAGAAGAACGGTGGAATCACCACCGAAGATAGCTATCCCTACGAAGGTATTGATGGTAAATGTGACGCTTCAAAAGATAACGGCGTGCTTGTGACGATAGACGGCCATGAAAATGTACCCGAAAACGATGAAAATGCTCTTCTTAAGGCTGTGGCAAACCAACCTGTATCTGTTGCAATTGATGCTGGAAGTTCAGATTTCCAATTTTATTCCGAGGTACATAATATA
Source organism: Camelina sativa (assembly GCF_000633955.1). Lineage (NCBI taxonomy): Eukaryota > Viridiplantae > Streptophyta > Magnoliopsida > Brassicales > Brassicaceae > Camelina > Camelina sativa. Next base: position 18,719,920 of record NC_025693.1, read on the forward strand.
ACATTAATAAAGTTTCGTATCTTGAACATATTATATAGCTACTAAGTTTTTAGATTTGAACCGAAAGAATAAAACGATTAAGTCCAAGCCATATGTCATGTTGTATTGAATATAACAATTGGTAACGTGTTGTAGGGAGTGTTTACGGGATATTGTGGAACAGAGTTGAACCACGGTGTGGCAGCGGTCGGGTACGGATCTAACTCGAAGGGGGAAAAGTATTGGGTAGTGAGAAACTCATGGGGAGCTGAATGGGGAGAGGGGGGATATATAAAGCTTGAGAGAGGGATTGATGAACCAGAAGGGCGTTGCGGGATTGCGATGGAAGCATCGTATCCTATCAAGCTATCGTCTTCTAATCCTTCCCCGAAAGACGATGATGTCAAAGATGAGCTCTAGATTTGTGTACACATTGTGTAAAACAATATTAATGGTGATCCCATTTTCTTGTTGATTCATGTTGTTAATTTCTTCTTCATGATTTGATATTGATGTTGGTTTTGGATTTGAATAAATTTGTCTCGTTTTTCTTTTATCTTTCTCTATTAATTAAGTCAAAAGAATGCAAGTATTTGCCACCAAAAGAACGTAAATATTTGAGATAGACAGAAGACGTATTTATTGTTGTAATTACGACACAACCTGCTGGGATGTAACTCAAACATTTTCTGAAGAACTGTTAAAGTCTAGATAGGCAAAACCGCAAAAGATACAACTCGATTACGTAAGGTGGTTTCTTTGTTTAATTTTGAACTCGATTAAATACAGCATTGCTCCCATAAGTACGACGTAGTTCTAACATAAACTATTGTCCCATCCTAAGGAACGAACGTGGAGTCAAGCCAACTCGAGCTTATTTGCTTTTGCATTATAAAACTCTCCATTGAAATCCATATCTATAATTTAATGACAAGGACCCGACCTATCTTATCTTTACCATTTAAATAATCTTACGGGAAATGGGAATGGACGTGCCTATTGTATTTCTACAAATCTTTTTTTTAATAAATACTTTTCAACTGTTTCTACCAAATATAAATTCTCATATCAGTTAAAATTTATAATATATCATAAAGTTCCTCGCGTTTCACGTGTTTTATAAAACGTATCCGTTCTTGCTTTTGTCCCACGCACGATCTTTTCACCCTACTTTCTCATTTAGTCGATCTCATGTACATATATCGCATATATACACATGTATTAATAATTCAATATACATTAATAGAGACACGCAAAGATAAGCTTTACTAGTTCTCGTGGTGAGGACTAGAAGTAGAACGCAACGCAAGTCACTAATGATTATTATTGGTTCGAAAAACTACAACATAAGCAGCTGACTCAAGTCACTCAACCATACTACTGAACATAGTTATATCGATAAATTGAATGTCATAAGAAATCTACAATGTTACGATTTTAGGAATGGCTATTTACGATTTTGATGATGTATTGATGCAGTGAGTTTGATATATAACTAGATTTTAACCCGCGGTTCACCGCGGGATTATTTTTTTATACTAAAATCATTAAATTTTAAATTGTAATTGTTAGTTAATTTTTTACGTTTTATTTGAAGTTTAAGATTTTATAATTGTATTTTGATTGTTAATTCGATTTAATCTGCGCTTTATATACAACATAATAATTTATTTTTGTTATAAATTAATTTCACCAACCCAAAATAAAAATATTCGGAGGATGAACCAGAATTCATTACAAAACTTATTAATATCTGTTTATATTATTAAGTTGTACCAGTTTATTTATAATAATCATGTATATGGAGGTGTCGAACAGGTCGGTCCACATTTCTTTTTTCATGGACCGCAGCGGGTCAACCCGCTAAGACCGTGGTCGTTAAAGTTATGCCCAAGCATGTCCTCAACCTAAATTTTATATTAATTATTCTTAAAAATTTAGTGGCAAAGAAAAAAAAAGAAATTTTAAAATAGATTATAATATTTATATTTTGTAGTTATCTTAATTGGTATAAATTAAGTTTCCTCACATTATCACATATTTCATGTATTATATATACAGAACTATGTAACAATATTATTTATATAATATATTTATTTTAATCTTATATTTGTAGTTTTTGGGACAACCCGCCAACATACCTTGCTAAAATCCGTAATCCCGATAAACTTAATTGTATTGACCATATTTTAATGGTACACCACATGCCTATATTTTCTATATAAACTATATCTTTAGAAATTTATTACTTTTTAGTATAATATATTGATGGTCGTAGCGATGGATTATTGACATTTTAAGTTTATAAGAATATCGATCATAACCCGTCCCATCATAATTTAAATTTATTAAAGTTTATTAAATAATATATTCAAAACATTTATAAAAATTAATTGATATACAGAAATCTGACTGTTTAGGAATTTAAGATTTTTTTTGTTTTATGTATTTTTTAGGGATTTTATTTGGTAATGTTATTTTTCCACAAATCTTGTTATAGATTAAATATTTTATATTTAGTAGAGGAACTCTTTAGATTTTATATATATTAAAGACGGAAAATCTGGAGGAATTTTTTTAAAAATTAAAAAATTTGAAGTAATTGAATATGATTGATTGAAATGAATATAGAGTTTTCTATATTGGAAAAGCAAAAATTTTGTTTAGTTTTGCAGAAAATAAGTTTCAGAGGTGGAGATAATTTAGGAAAATTATATTGGATTGATAGGAGAATATTTAATTAATATACCTTATTTTGCATATTTCGATTTTTTGTTTTATTTTTTTTTAAAGTATTTTAATGATAATAGCATTGGTTGTAATTGTAAATATCTTTGAAATCCAAGCCTTCTTTTCAAAAATGCTGTGAAAATAATAATATAGATAAGTACGGATGTTATGGTTGATCAAAAGTACAAGGACTAACTCGGTTTAGTCTGTGTCACAAGTCCATACCATAAATTAGCGAATAGTGAATTTCAAAGGAAAAAAAGAAGAAAAAAAACAAAAAACGAACAGGTTTAGGTTCTATGTAGACTACATAAAATCAATCATGCAACGGTTATGTTGTACCGCATCAAACTCAAACATGCCAATTTTTGTCCGGTTAACTGACAGCCCGATGAGCCACAAAATATCGAACTGGTGTCTAAACCAGACCGGAACATTTCTGGTCATAACTCATTCTAATTAAGCATTGGTCTCGGAAAAAACAAATGTTATACGTACCATGCCAATAATCATATTACATGTATGTAACCCTTTTTCAAAAATAACAATAATAAGAATAATAATTGCATGTATGTTTAAATTAAAATATAGTGCAATCAGTCAATAATAAGAATAATAATTGCATGTATGTATTCATGTTCCCATCTCTAATCATTTCATATAATCATATAAAAACATAACCCAAAAAAACAAGAAGAAGAAACTAAAGAGATGAAACTTTTCTATATCGTTCTCTCTTTTCTCTTCCTCCTCCAAGCATCTCAGGGATTCGATTTCGACGAAAAAGAGTTAGAGACCGAAGAGAGCGTATGGAAGCTATATGAGAGGTGGAGAGGCCACCACTCTGTATCCAGAGCCTCCCATGAGGCACTCAAGCGGTTCAACGTTTTTAGACACAATGTGCTTCATGTCCACAGGACGAACAAGAAGAACAAGCCTTACAAACTAAAGATCAATAGATTCGCTGACATAACTCACCACGAGTTTAGAAACTCATACGCTGGCTCTAATGTTAAGCACCACCGGATGCTCCGTGGTCCTAAGCGCGGATCTGGTAGGTTCATGTATGAGAATGTGACAATAGTTCCTAGTTCTGTTGATTGGAGAGAGAAAGGAGCTGTCACTAAAGTCAAGAATCAACAAGATTGTGGTAATTAAGAGATTCTTATGAGCTTAAATGATTATTGTGTTCTTTTAGAATCAAGAAATCTTTATAAGTGACTCTTTTCTTGTTTGATTTCTGAGAAACTTTATGAACATCTGAAGTAAATTAGTGCCTACTGCTCTATTTCTGATTGATCTATTAAAAGTATTTTCAAAAAAAAAACAATTTGTGAACTGAATTAAACATTTGCTCTGTTTTTTTGCTCTGTTTATTGAATCACTAATATAGAAACTAAACTTTTCAGGAAGTTGTTGGGCGTTTTCGACAGTAGCAGCAGTAGAAGGGATAAACAAGATCAGAACAAACAAACTAGTTTCATTGTCGGAACAAGAGCTTGTTGACTGTGACACTGAAGAGAATCAAGGTTGTGCAGGAGGTCTCATGGAACCTGCGTTTGAATTTATCAAGAACAATGGTGGCATCAAGACCGAAGAGACGTATCCTTACGATTCCAATGACGTTGAGCTCTGCAGAGCTAAGTACGTTGATGGAGAAACTGTAACGATCGATGGACACGAACATGTCGCTGATAATGATGAGGAAGCACTTCTCAAAGCTGTTGCTCACCAACCTGTTTCTGTAGCCATTGATGCTGGGAGCTCAGATTTCCAGCTTTACTCTGAGGTATAACTTATGAATTAACTAGAAACATCTCTTTGAATATCACTAATCACATCATTAATATTTAACTTCAGTATGTAAATGTAACAATCTTAATGCAACACAATACCAAATTGTATGCCAATGAACATTATTTCACTAGAGAAAATGTGCATGCATTGTATTGTAGGGTGTGTTTACCGGAGAATGTGGGACTCAGTTGAACCATGGGGTGGCGATTGTCGGATATGGAGAGACCAAAAATGGAACAAAGTATTGGATAGTGAGGAACTCATGGGGACCTGAATGGGGAGAAGAAGGCTATGTTCGGATAGAAAGAGGAATAGCTGAGAATGAAGGACGTTGTGGTATAGCCATGGAGGCTTCTTATCCCACCAAGCTCTCCTCGACTGGTCCCTCTACTCATGAGTCAGTAGCTCGTGATGATGTTAAAGACGAACTTTAGATACTCTTGAGTCGTTGAAGACTAAATTTCAACGATTCTTATGGTGATCTGACACTAAGTGTATCATTTTATGGGTTGAGATCATATACACTATTTAATCATAATAATTTTCCTTTCAATTCGAGAACATTGATTTATTTTAATATACTACATGCTAACATTATGAGATTAAGTGAACAAACAAATGTACCAATTTAAAAGGGTTTACTCACATAGAAACTAAACCCTCTAAACTGATCACAGGGATCATATAACTCTTGATAGTTCCCTAACCCATACTACAAAAAGAATCCAACTAACTAATACAATTATAAGAAAATTAATCTTCATTATTATCTACAAACCCCAAAAGCTCCTTTGTTTTGATTAAATTTTCAGCTTCCTCTTCACATTTGTTCTTCTTTGACTGACATAACGAAGACATAGCTTTTGCAGTTACAACCCTTGTCACCAAAAGCTTCCACTTGGTGTCTTCACCCATCTTCTTGTCTTGTTCTCCCCTTTTCTTAAATTGCCTGCTCCAAAAAAAGAGTTGAATATGACAAATGAGATTCTAAATATCTACAAATTTCGAAAATCCAAAAGAAAAATATAATATCTACAAATTTCAAAAACTTCCAAAATTTTGCAGCCGTTGGATTACGACCCATCATCAATTCTCATAGCAATTTGCAACTTTTTTTTGAGGTGGGTCATCACAAAAGTGTCAACATAAAACAAACGCTTTTTTTGTTTGATAACAACAAAACGTTGGTTTTAATAACTCGAAGCTAATTGATATATAAACGAGTGCATTGATCCGTATTTTTTATATATTCGGTTTTTTTAGTAATAAACATTAATTATAAAGAGGATCATTGGGACATACCTGCAAAGAGGGACGCGACAAGATTCAGGTTGATCACAAACAGAAGAATGTAGCCTAAAGAGTTGAAGCATCCGCTTGCAACGAAGACAACCTTTATCCTTACTCCTCCTTTTGCAAACAGCAAAGTGACGTATCAAAAGCTGGAGACCATAGCACGTGGAGAACGCCTTACAAGGCTTCAAATTCTCCGCAATCATCGTTGGCTTGTTGTTGTTGTCTACTACGTTTGATGGACCGACCAACGTACAACCTTGGGTGCATATGTGCTCTATACACTCCATTGCCTCGCTTAGTTGCATGTATAGATCCTGCTCCTTTCTGTGTCGTCGGCTTCTTTTCTTCCTCTGCATTAAATTAATATCGAACACACAAATCAGAATACGACCAAATGTTTTTAGCGTTAATTAGGTTTATAAACCAAATTAAATCAGACATGAGTTAATTAAACTTATTGCAACAATACCAAACTAAATAACCAGATTTTTTTTTTAACTAACACCAAACCAAATATAAACCAAGCTTAACCAAAAAAAAACCAAGCTTAACCGAAAAATAGCATTTCTGATTTTGTATGATATTATAGAAACCAAACCGAATACTAAAACCAAACTTTAGTCCCTTTTTAGTAATAAGGAAAACAGAGATTTTGNATTGATATATAACGAGTGGATTAGTCCGTATCATTTAAATATGGAAATCCTAATAGAAAATTATAAAGAAAATGTTTGGGGGCATACCTGCAAAGAGGGACGCGACAAGATTCAGGTTGATCACAAACAGAAGAATGGAGTCTAAAGAGTTGAAGCATCCGCTTGCAACGAAGACAACCTTTGTCGTTACTCCTCTTCTTGCATACAGCAAAGTGACGTATCAAAAGCTGGAGACCATAGCACGTGGAGAACGCCTTACAAGGCTTCAACTTCTCCGCAATCATCGTTGACTTGTTGTTGTTGTCTACTACGTTAGATGGACCGACCAACGTACAACCTTGCTTGCATATGTGCTCTATGCACTCCATTGCCTCGCTTAGTTGCATGTATAGATCCTGTTCCTTCCTGTTTCGTCGTCTTCTTTTCTTCCTCTGCATTAAATTATCATCCAACACACACACCATCAGAATATGACCAAATGTTTTTAGGGTTAATTAGGTTTATAAACCAAATTTAATCAAACATGAGTTAATTAATCATGTAAACTTATTGCAACAATACCAAACTAAATAACCAGATTTTTTTTTTTAGCTAACACCAAACCAAATATAAACCAAGTTCAACCAAAAAAATTGCGTTTCTGATTTTGTATGATATTATAGAAACCAAACCGAATACTAAAACCAAACTTTAGACGTCCCTTTTTGGTAATAAGGAAAACAGAGGTTTTGTTTTTTACCGATTCGGCGTCATCGATGAACTGGAGAATGTCGAGCTCGAGGGAAGGATCATGTTCTTGAAGAAACTTCCATCCTTCGGTCACCTCAACGGTCTTAAACTGCGAATGGATCAGACGCATAGATCGAAGGTAAACATCGGGTGCGTCGCATAGCCGAGCCAGCTGGAGAACGTCGACTACGTTCTCCGCTGTTAACCGCTGTATGATGCCTTTTGAGCAACGTTGCTTCAGCTGCGTGACCATGTAGACATGAGACAACGCTAACAGATGGATCCCATATCTTTCCATCTCATCCTCGGTCAAACTAAAGAAACACAAACAGAGAGGCAAAAGGGTATTTTAGTCCTTTCTGACAGCTATTAATTACGTAATTAGCCGTTGATTATTTCAAATCCGTAACGCTTAAACGTTCACATTATGCTACGTTTTCTTCACTTAATCTAAAATTGATTTAAACCATCGGTTTGAATTTTCTACATTTGAAAATTTCAAGAAGAAGAAACCAAACCAACCTAGAAGTGTAGAGGAATTTGATAAAAACGGAAACGGCGTCGCATGGAACGCCAAGAATCTTGATGACTCTTCTTGATCCACAGCCTCTGTAACGTCGTACCGGTTTCTTGATGATGTTCATTAGCACCGGCGAAGCCAAAGCCTGCATTATCCACAAAAATTTCAGATAAACCAAACCAACCAAACCGGAAAAATTAAACCGTAAACCTTATAAAAAAGAGGATAATAACTTACCAAAACGCCCGAGTGTGCCGGAATTCGACGGTTACCGGAAGTAACGATCTCAACGTCCGACGTCGTCGTGGTTAGATTATGTGAAATTTTATCGTCGTCTTGTTTTGTGGCGGATACGGACATGGCGACAAGAACAGCTTCCATTGAGAGAGAGAGAGAGATGTGTGTGGGTTTGAATAAGGCTTTTGGAACATTTCTGGTTTATATAGACGACGTTGGCGAGGTGGGTCGCACTGTAACGTTTTTGATTGCTTACGTGGCCTTTTGGCAAATTATCTAATTTTTATTTCTTTCTTTCTTAGGTGTCGCGTCTCTCTCTCTATTCTTATCTATCTCGCTCACACGTTCGTGATCTGTTTCACATCATTACCTTTTTAATTCTTTTTTTGGTATTATAATGTGATGGAAATAGCATTTTTGGATAAAGAGATGAAGCTGGATCACTTGTACCATTACTTTTATAACGAAAGAGAAGATTTCGTATACAAATTTTATTTTCCATGTATCAAAAACGAACTAAGAAAAATCATATTCAAACGAAACTTCCTACTGTTTAATATTTGACTAGCGATATGTATCTGAAATTTTAAGTGGTTGGAGTTTTGGTAAACTCTTCTTAAGTGTTATCTTGGTCCGTGTGGAGATCATGAATTTTTGGGATAAAGTTATTGCAACTATGAACTCTAAGACAATGAAATATACTGATAAGAGGATAAGAGAATCAACTTGTTCCATAATTTCATGATAATGTACCACGAGCAGAAAACTCGCCTTTTGTTTCTAGCCTATCTAGCATCTATGGTCAAACGACGCACATATTTTTTGTTTATACTTCAACTTAGTACAACGTTTCAATTTTCAAATCCAAAAATTACTTAAGACTTAATTATAATTTATAAAGGTAAGAGCGAAACCACAATCAATATTTTTTCCATTGCAATGCGTGTTGCGTGGTACATTTTTATTATTTAAATATGATTGAGGAGAAAAAAAAAGGAGAACCAAATTGGTGTATTCACCCTTGAAGGTACACACTACACACAATATACATAAAAAAAATATATATACAAATGCATTTGTTTTTCTCAACGTATATTGTGTTAAGATCCCACACTTGATCCTTGATTTAAAAGGGAGATTATTGAGATACATTCCAAGTTTCACGTCGAAAGTTTGAAGGGACTATCATTAATATATAAATGGTTAGTGTCAATGCACTAATTGTCAATTGGTTTTTAGTTAAAAGCCCAAAATAAATTCAAATTTAACATGGTATTAGAGTTAATGTTCAAGTTCTGGTGGACTTAGAAAATTGGATACGGATATGACTCTTGTTAACCCAAGTAAGGGGAATCCAAGAAGAAGTTTATTATCAGTCCAAGTGGGATCGGTTCGAGATGGAGTTATCATCTCAAGAAGGCGGATTAAGATCCCACATTTAATCCTTGTTTTGTAGGGGAAATTGTTGGGATACATTACAAGTTCCACATTAGAAGTTTGAAGAACTATCATTAATATATAAAGGGTTAGGGTCAATCCACTATAATTGCCAATTGATTTTTAGTTGAAAGTCTAAGATAAACCGAAAATTAACATATTGAACGGAGAACAAGTCTAAATCTTAGTACATTGACACAATAACCTCCGAAAAGAATCCGATAAACTAAGATTCTCACCATTGAAGCTTTTACTATAATATTTACAAGTTACAACAGCCACACACACACAAAAGAAAAAGGCATCTACCAGAGCGTATACTGAAGTACATAACTTAGCTAAAGAATGCCTCAAACGCTTTCTAATAGTCGCGCATTTCCCACTAACAAGCTCAAGTACGCATTTCTATAAGCTTATATTTGTTTTAAATATTTTAGTATCACCGACTTGGTGTAACATAAGAATCTAACATAGATAATGTTCTATTTGATTTGTGTATTGAGTCGGATCAAGGCACCACTGCCCGTATTTTGAAATGCCAACATTATGAATATAAAATGAAAAACACATTAGTATAATTACGTTCCTGAAAAGGTGACTATTATAAGGTTGCTTTTGTTTGTGATCCCACAAAACAATA
>NC_025693.1:18730486-18755428 GCF_000633955.1 Camelina sativa
CCTTTGGCTCTTCCCAAAAGCCACCTTCCTCATCCCTCGTGGCATTTTGTTCTCATCTAATCTTATAAGCTAGCCTTCTTGTATCACCACTTGTTTATCCACATTAATGTGTGACACAATTTGTGTCAACGAATTTGTGTTCTATTAAAATATTTGCCATATGATAGATGAAAAACGATTTCAAACGATCTTATCCCTTTCGGCTATATTTCTAAATATCTTAGTAATATCTTTCAACTCCTATTGTCTTATTGAATATTTTGTTTATACTCGCTTAGATATTTTATCTTTTATAGTCACATTATGGTGTTTTTCAAAATGTATTTGATAGCATTTCTCAATCAAAAAGTAAGACTATTAACTACTATTAAATAACAGTGTTTAATTTGATGTTGGAAGAGTAACCTACCTATTTATTTTTTCTTCAAAGAAAATAAACTCATATGGAATTTAACGTTATGAACCCAACGTTTTTATAAGGAACCACAAAATGGGTAAACAAACAATAAAAAAATTTGGCGACAAATGCAATCATGAATTTAGGAACTATAAAAGTACAAGGATTGTTACGTTGGAATGGGGAGTAAAAGTTCGCCGCATAAGCATAAATGCTGATGCATGTGTTATAAAATTAGGCTTTTGTGCAATGATTATCTTGAGGGGGTGGTTACCACCGGTGGTGTAGATCGTACTCACTGAGCATTAGATCTCATCCACTCAAATTATGCCACGTGAAAATTTTACATTTGACCTGTCATGCTTTGGTGTATTTGTTAACTAAAGTTTTCCACACCGAAATAGTGGTCGGTCCGTCCCTTTAACTAACATAATTGATCAAAGTTATCACTCATCGTTGGTAAGAAAAGAAATCAAAGTCGTTGGTCGGAGATGTGTATTTCCTATATTATTGGAAAATCGGTTGATTACTTTATCTAAAAGCCAACTTCATTATACTAATCAATGGTGATTCGATGACAAAAATAACAAAAAAAAAAATTAACGATGATCCTGTCCGCATGATATGTGGCGGACCAGAAAGTCTTCTTTGGATTTCAATCATCCAATCTTGAGAGATATATACAATATGTTCTTTAATTACCGTATACTAGATAATAATCCGCGCTGGTAGTACGGGAAATTTTTTTTTATTTTATTATTTGTTAATATTATGTTTATGTTGTATCATTCAGTTACATGTTATATAATATAGTACTATATGGTGAATTTTGATTCATATTAAACAACTAATAGGTAGGTCTGTAAACTACTACTGATACCCGTACTGGACCCGTTTTTCGGTTTGTATCCGTCCCGAAAAAGGTACCCGTAGCTTTAGGGTCGAGTGAATAGTATAATAATTATATTATCCATGAATAATGATCGAGTATCGGAAATTAATTTAATTTTTTAGCTTCTCGTTGCCCGTCTCATTACCCATTTTATTACCCGACTCATAAATACACGTTAATTTTTTGTAGAATAATGTTACCAGCGTGAGGAAATATTTATGTAAATTTGGATTTGTTTGTTACAAAATAATAGTAGAAAATTTATTAATTCTATACATTTTATAAAATCATATATTTAATTTACTTAATTATTTTATTAATGATTTCTTGTAATCTAATAAATTAATAATTACTTTTTTTTGGATAATTATTTTTAGGTTACAACAAATTAATATTAAGATTATATTTTGTATTAAAATATAGTAGCATTTTGTGTAATATTTTATATGGAGTAGGGTTATTTATTTAAAGCAGCCCCGGCTCTAAGGGTGTGCGGGCGGTGCTAGAGCACCGGGTCCACAATTTTTTGCAAAAAAAATTATATGATTTTAAGGTCCTAATATTCTGGTATTTTTGTAAATAGGGTCCTAAATTTTGAATTTTTGCAAATAACACCCTAAAACTTTGAATAAGAACAAAAATTGGGCACAGGGTCCAATAAAAGTTTGAGCCGGGCCTGATTTAAAGAGTTGCTTAAATAAGTATATAGATTTGGTGTTAGTCGATCTCTTCTGTCAATGCAAAATTTATCTTCATGGATTCGATATTAATTATATATTCACTAGTTGGGGGATTAAACAAAATGAGTGGTTTCTTGGAGTTTTTGGCTAAATTATATTGGAAGTTAACTAAGATCGATTGTTTTAGGGTTTACTCGCCGTATACAAAAAGCAATTAAAATATTTTCTATACCATAACATATTAACATATACCAGTTGTTAATCATTTAGTGGGATATCAGATTTCTTATTGATGATAAATAAAATCTAAGTATATTATCACAATGGTATATATTGCCGATACAAATTTTAATATTCACTAAATGCGTTAGTATTTTGATAAAAGAAATAAGTTTTGTTTAATTGTGATGTCATTTATCAATTTGCATGAAAAATACGTAATGCGCATACAAACGACTTCTTTTTTGGATTTGAAGTTGCTATTGCTTCTTCTCATGATTTCCTTTCACTAAATATTAGCAAAATTTTCTGATTATCTCTGTCACTAACAATGATAGGTTTATTCTTGTTTCTCTTGCGATTTGTCTATCCAATAGTAACAGTCTAATGACACCAGTATTTTATAGCCCTGGGCAAACGGTGACATCCGCTTAAACCGACCCGAGAGAACCAAAACATTCGGTTATCGGCATTGAGAAATTAGGAGGAGATAAACCGACCGGCCAAATTAATTATTGATTTCGAATGTCGGTTCGGATCGGTTCGATATTTGGACCAATCGGTTTTTGACTAACCCAAGATTCTGTAGCCATATATAAGGTTGTTTACTCACTTAAACCCTAATCACGTTTTATTCTTCTTTGGATCTGCCTCTTATTACGAAACCGAAGAAGCTTGTTCCTTCAATCGAAACCGAAGAAACTTACACATTTGTGAAAGTAAGCTCTTCTTTTTCTCTTTAATCGCTTCTTTGCTCTACCATTCTGGGGAATTTTAAGGTTAAGGTGTAGACTTCAAAAGCAGAGGTTGTCGATTCTTGTTATGGGGTTTGTCCTTTATTTATGGTCCTTGTGTTGTGTTTGTTTGGCGAATATCGATTATATAATATTAGGGTTAAGGTTTGATATCGATTGGGGTTTGTCCTTTGTTTATTGTCTTGTCGATTGTCGATTCTTGTTATGGGGTTTGTCATTTGTTTATGTTTCTTGTGTTGTATTGTGTTTGTTTGTCGATTGTAAAATATTAGGGTTTAGGTTTGATATCGATTGGGGTTTGTCTTTTGTTTATTGTCTTGTCGATTGTGGATTCTTGTTATGGGGTTTGTCATTTGTTTATGTTCCTTGTTTGTGTTGTGTTTGTTTGTCGATTGTAAAATATTAGGGTTTAGGTTTGATATCGATTGGGGTTTGACTTTTGTTTATTGTCTTGACGATTGTGGATTCTTGTTATGGGGTTTGTCATTTGTTTATGTTCCTTGTGTTGTGTTTTGTTTGTTTGTCATTTGTTTATGGTCCTTGAATCTGAGTTTGATATATGTGTGGACTTGTGTATGTTTTGTAGATGACTGAAGAGCACAATGCCATGGAACCGCCGCTTCAACCTGAGTATGCGGAAGATGTTCAAACTGGGAAGAATCGTAAAGCACCTGTTACTGCTTCTGATAGACCAGCAAGACCACGAAAGAATTCTGCTAAAAGAGCATCGATATGGGAGCATTTTCTGGAAAAAGATGATGTTTGTGGTAAGAGCTTCTGTAAGTAATGTGCTGCGGAGATTGGTTGTGATTCAAAAACAGCTGGAACTAGTCCGATGATAGGCCACTTAGCTAGATGCAAGCAATACAAGGATTTTGATGTGAAGGAAAAACAGAAGGTGCTAACTGGTGATAGTAATGGGAATCTGAAGGTGATCAAGTTTGATCCGTTGATGTTTAGGAGAGCAGTTAATGAATTGGTTGTTGTCAATGAATTGCCATTATCATTTGTGGAATCTGAGGGTTGGAAACGCTTCTGTTTCAATGTCTTACCTCTTTACAAGACAATTTCAAGAAGGACGTGTACAAGAGACATTGTTGCATTCTATTTGGAAGAGAAATCAGCTTTGAAGAGGTTGTTTGCTGTGGAGAAACAAAGAGTTTCGCTGACTACTGATATATGGATGTCTCCTACAACCTCCTGCAACTATATGGTGATCACAGCGCATTGGATTAATGCTAAATGGGAAATGCAGAAAAGGATCCTTAGTTTTAAGGTTGTCACAGATCACAAAGGAGATACCATCGCAGGTCAAATGTTGGATTGCATAGAAGAATGGGGGATTGATAAGGTTTTTACAGTGACTGTTGACAATGCAAAGAATAATGACAAGGCCTTGGACATTTTCAGAGATGCGTTAAGGCTGAGAGGAAGAGAAGCACTTGTAAGAGATGGTGAATTTCTACACATGCGTTGTTGTGCACACATACTGAATCTGATTGTAGGCGACGGTTTGAAGAAGGCAAATTCTTGTATTATTGCCATAAGGAATGCAGTCAAATATGTGAGGTCATCCTTGAGTAGGCTTAGACCATTTGCAATGAGGTGTGAAACAGGGAAGGTATGTAGAGGCAGCTTACCATTAGATGTTGTCACATGCTGGAACTCAACTTATTTGATGCTGAATTCTGCTCTGCAGCTGAGGGTTGCTTTTGAGAAAATGGCAACTGAAGATAAGTTGTATTGTGACTACTTTGAGGAAGTAGACGACACAAAAACAAAAAAGATTGGACCACCAACATCATCTGATTGGGAGGAAGCTTCAAGACTGGTAAAGTTTCTGAAAGTTTTCTATAAGTCTACTTTGGCATTCTCAGCTACTAAGTCGGTCACTTCTACATTGTGTTACAATGAGATTGTCAACATTGAGAGGAATCTCAATGCTAAGTATACTAGTCCTGATTCTGAGATTCGAAAGCAAGCTTATATCATGAGAAGCAAGTTCGAGAAGTACTAGGACGGATTGCATAACATGAATCCTCTAGTGATTGTGGCCAATGCCTTTGATCCTTGCAACAAAATGGAGTTCGCTTCCCTCTGTCTTGATCAACTCTATGGTAAGGACACAGCAGACAATAAGCAACTTCAGGCTTCAGTTTCAAGTGTAATGAAGAGGTTGTATGAAGATTATAGTCTCACGCTGTGTCCACCAGTAGACCTTGAAGCTCTTATAGATTCTGAGCCTACTGTCATGTGTGACATTTCTGACGATGAGGATTGTGAGCTGATGGAGTCACTTTACAGTCAGTTGGTTGGTTGTAAGAAAAGTGTAGATGGCTGCAATGAGTTGCAGGTCTATTTGACAGAAAAAACTGAGCCAAGAGTTGAAAATAGTTTGGGATTGCCTTTTGATGTTCTCAGTTGGTGGAGGTGCAATAGTTCGAAGTTCCCAGTCTTGTCAGAACTTGCTAGAGATGTTCTAGCAATACAAGTCTCATCAGTGGCATCGGAGTCAGCTTTCAGCACAAGTGGCCGAGTGTTAGACTCTTATAGGAGTTCCTTAACTCCTTACATGGTGGAGGTTTTGATATGTACACAACAATGGCTAAGTTGTTCATATAAGTCAGAAGCACAAGTAGCAAACTTAGTGCAAATGTTGGAAGAGGTTGAGTTCCTGGAATCTCTTGGTAAGTATAACTAAATTTCTTAATCTGTATTTATTTTTAAAAATCTCGTTTGTAATTTATCTCTGTTTTCTTGTGTAGATTCTCGGAATTCAGTGCCAACTCCTCCATGATTCAACAAAGTATTGTAAGTAGGTGTTTACTTATGTGTATGTTTACTAGTGTCTTGCATTGTTATTTTGTTAGAGTTCAAATCTATATTCTTGTTTCTGATTATGTATTTGATTTACATTGTTAAGTTTATGTGTGAATTTGTTTCTTTATTAGATTTGTTAAGTCTGTTGTTATTGTTTTCATGGTGCACAGGTAGATAGGATGCTGCTCTTTTGACTACTTTTGTGATGCGGATTAGCAGCTTTAACAAAGGACTGGACAATGGACATAACTGACTTTGAAGCCGATTTTTTGATTAACTTTTTGTTTTCGATTGACATGCTTTATGTAACTTCTAAAACTCTTTAATAGTTATTGAAGCATGTCTATGGTTATGTGATGTACTTGATGTAATGCCAGCTTAAACTTGATACAATGCTAGCTGAGCAGCTCCTGTAATATGTAATGGTACCTAGATGAGAGGCAACCAAGTTTTTTGGTATTTCTACTTGTTTTCCTTTAATTTCTCTTTTGAACAGGTTGATTTCGGGTTATAATACCCGAAATATAAATGTTTTCGGGTATACTTGGAAGGGAAAAGAAATCAGGTATCCGAACCGAACAAACCGAGTGCCGACCGAAGCTGAACCGAAATTAATTTTGGTTTACTTCGATTGAATTTTTTATAATCTGAATTTTCGAAAAACCGATTAACCCGACCCGTTTAAACCGAACAACCAATTTATGATGACTGTGGATATAGTAATGATGGTCCAAAATGTCTAAATTCTTAGGTTTTAAAAATGTATTAGTAAGATATGTATAGTTGTTTTCAATCAAAGGTTGCATCGTCTAGAACTCGAAATTGATGAGTTACACTCTTAAATTTTGACCAAATCTAGCTAATATAAAAAACTGATTTCTAGAACAAATCATATATGGTTGGCCGTTAACGTGGACATTTCCTCCCTTGGTCTTCGGAGCAAGTGACGCAGACAGCACATATATAGACAATTTCGATTATCTGAATAATTTACTCTTAGTCGTAATATATATATATATATATATATATATATATATATAATTCTAGCACTAGGCTTCTTCTTCCACCAAACTTTTATTGGCTACTTATATTAATATGAACACACACAAAATATTATTATGTATCTTCAGAACTGTTTTAACTTTTCTAGCTTAAGATATTATCATGCATTATATTATAATATTCATTTTTAAAATATGCTTAATTTAAATCATTTGTTACTAAAAATATTGACTGAAAATGTTAGAAAGATATTATGTAAGGGTGGTAGAAACCCATTTAGTAGAAAACGATATCAACATATACAGTGACTGATAGAAAAATCCTCCAGAAGATCAATTTGTTTGGTAAGAGTATAATTAAAGAACAGCAGCATAACAAAAGAATTAATATCAAGATTTTTTATTTCATAAAAAAATAGAACAATAAAATACTGATTCGTACTAAAAAAGATTAATCAAACAATTGATTAATTTGTTATTTGTACATTTTTTGTTCCATTTGTTGTCGAGCGTTTTATTGGTTAGTGTATATTTACTCTTACATTGTTTAATTAAATATTAGCTTGGAATTGGATGCATGATCTCGTGGTTATATTATATATCTAAGTTTAAAATGAGTATATTAACTTTTTATTTGTAGAGATATTTATTATATACATGAGACCAAATTTAAGACAAACTTTTAAAGTTCGAGTTTATATAGAATCTTGTTTCTCTTAAATATAGATGGAACAAGAAGTATCTCTTAATTTTTTTTTTTTTTGGACAATTGATATATATATATATCTTTTAACATGTGTCTGTCATATTTTTGTGGTAAATATATGTAAACATGCTGAGCGAGAGTTGTTTCTAGAAAATTAGTGGAAGAACTCGTGAAAAACTTAAAGTGAATGCTGAAAAATTCACTTTTTTATATTCAATTTTTATTTGTTCGAATCTTTAAATTTTTAAATTTTGTTTCAAGAGAAAATTTAAAGAACACCATCATAGAGTATTCTCATCTGAATCTTTGATTTTCACCATCTGCATCTTTGATTTTTTTAACAATTTTGAAATACATTTTATGTTATACATATTAAGTTATCTTTATTTAAAAAGTTATTTACAACATTATTACATACTTGCTAAAATCTATATATATAAAATACAGTTTACTCACTGACGTGAGCGTCTCTTTCGATTTAAAAGATCTAATTCCGTAAGTTATCCAATTTCATTTTTATTTTATGTTTGGGCCTAATCTTTTAAAGGCCCATTTATTTTGTTTGGCCTAAGAGAGTCTAACTCCTCACTATCCTCCATTCCGTCGTTCTCCGATTTGCGACCTCAACCGTCTCTCCTCTTCTAAATTAAGTTTACCATCGATCAATGGTCGTCACTCCACACCCTTTGACTGCCTCTTCTTCTCCATAGTAACGGTTTCATGTTTAATGGCCATTCATGCCGGTCGATGATCTCTCTTTTAATTCAACACCTACTACGCTTTCTTCAATTGCCGTAAGTTTCAGTCATATATAATGTTGTCGCTTACAATTTTATGCTTCTAAGATTTTACTTTATCTCTTACTTTACTCTTGAATAACATGGATTCCACCTTCGTTCCATTCGCAAATCTCAAAGCTGGCCGTCTTCACCAACAGATCGTTGGAAGGATGCTTTGTCACTGGCCTGCTAGATCGTCGAACTGAAACTATTTGTTGTTATAAGGAGGCATTGAAGATGGGGAGGATCCAAAGTCAGCAGCCATGAGAGAGTTACAAGAAGAAATTCGAGTCGTTTCAGTTGAAAGGTCACTTATTCAACATTTGATACAACGCTAAAACCAATATGAATCAGATGATTTACAAAATTTGTTGTCTTCAATGTCTAAACACAGGTCCCAATTTGGTTGACATATGATTTCCCACCAGCAGTAAAATCAAAGGTTAACCGTCTCTGGGGAGGTGAATGGCACGGTCAAACTCAGAAATGGTAAGTCTTCTAATTTAGCCAAAGAAAAGAATGTGGCTCATTGTTCTGAAACTTAATGAATCCCACACATGTTTTTAGTGAGATTGAGAAATGATGAGGACGAAAGAGAGATTAATCTAGCAAACAACGAAGCGGATTCAAGAATGATACAAGAAGAGCTGCTAAATGTAAATCAAAGTGGTAACATAAAGAAACACTAAAATCAATGTTTGTCTTTTTATAATTTTCTTTGTAAACTGTTGTTTTATGTTTTTTTGGGGGGTTCTTTTTAGTATAACCCATTTTGGAATGCAAAAGCTTTCTCTAGAGGTTTAAATAAAAATCTAATCTTTCTTTATTTGTTATTGTGTTTTTTTTTTAATGTGAATCTTTTCTCATGTTTGATGATTGAGAGTTGTTTTGTGTGTGTAGCCAAGTAAGAAGATTGCAGATGCTAAGCTTGCAAAGGACTTTCAAGCTGTTTTGAAAGAGTTTCAGAAAGCTCAACAAACCGCTGCTGAAAGAGTAACAACCTATGCCCCTTTTGTTCCTCAATCCGCTCTTCCCCCTAGGTAACACCATTGTTGTTGTTTATGTGGTTTTTGTATACTCTGAATCAGTGATTAGAAATTAAAAGCATTTATTTTTTGTGAATTGTTTGTCTGGTTTTGATAATGATGTTCCATATTTGTCTTGGTTGGTTTGGTATATAGTTACATGGTCAGTGAGGTAGATAAGGCCCCAGAACAGCGAGCACAACTTCAGGAGTCTAAAAAGTAGGTGATAATGTAAAAAAGAACAGATCTTTGACACATATCTCTCTCCATTGTTAGACAACGAGATTGCATTCAACGAAGCTGTGATTGAAGAACGAGAGCAAGGAATACAATAAATCCATAATCAAATTGGCGAGGTTAATGAAATATTCAAAGATCTTGCGGTTTTTGTTAATGATCAAGGAGTCATGATAGGTAAAATCTAATAAACTCAATATGAACATGTCCTTATCAAATCTACAGTTATAGAACTCACTTTCTTTATTATTTAATTTTTGCAGATGATATCGGTACTCACATCGATAACTCCCGTGCTGCAACTTCACAAGGCAAAACTCAGCTAGCGCAAGCCGCGAAGACAAAAAGGTCAAACTCATCTCTGGTAAAACTCTCAAACTTTTCAGGCAATACAGTGAATGATTGGTGTTTAGGATACCTTACGGATATATTAGGCCACGCTCTTATGTCTTGATCTTGCTTACACGCAGACATGTTTGCTCTTGCCAAGAACAAGTCGTTTGGGTGATTTCATCGATCTTAAAAGTGTTAATGAGTGGAACTACTTGGTATATATAACATATTTTGAAGACAATACTTAGAAGTTGGCTTTGTAGTGTGATTTGCTTCGGTTCGGTTTGTGGGTGGCATGTGGGTTCATTGATTCATGTAATAGAGTATCTCTGTGTTTGGATTTTTTGTTGTGATGCCAATAACCCAGTCTTCATCATCATCAGGACAACAGGACATTGCCACGTTTCAGATCACATCAGTTTTGCAAGAGAGCAGAGGGTTAAGCGGAGGCAGAGTCAAGAGCTTGGGGTTTGGTTTGCAATTCCATGGGTTCAAAAAGTCGGTGAGGAGTACCCAACGGTCTTGTGTGTCAGAGTGAACTGACCATCCCTTGGAAGCTTCGATCCATTTGGCTGAAATGATTTCTTCTGGAATTGCTTTGTCCGCAAGGTTGAGTAACTCTTGTTTAGCTGGGTCGTACAAAACCACTTCTCCGATGCTGACGCCTTCCGACGGGGGTCTTGCACTGACAGTAAGCGACAAATACGGACCGGTCGTGGAAGATGAAAACGAACGAACGCTCCACTTGTGAATCTGCCATGTTTAAGGAAAAATNTTTTTTTTTTTTTTTTTTTTTTTTTTTTTTTTTTTTTTTTTTGTACAAAAGCAAAAATAAAAGAGTAAATCCCCAATTCTCTAAAGAATAGATCTATAGCTCAACCCTCCGTTAGCGTAATAGTGTAGAAAGGTGATGCTTCATTTACTTTTTTGTCTGTTTTGTTTGTGTTTCTCATGAATTATCCGGTTTAATAAATCAGAATGATCATGTAAGGTCATGGTTTTGGATTAGTTTAAATTCCCTAATATGTGCTAAGAGGAAACAAAACAATTGACTGTCACAAAGAAGTCTGAAACAAAAAAAAACCGAGTTATTATAACTGCTTTGAGTTTTTACAAGATTCAACCTTTGAGCTCAAAACCGATGCCACAAGAATTGAAATTGCAGACAAAACCGCTGCTGCGAATGTCAAGGCAGAAACATACTCTGTATGATCCCTAATTTGATCTGCCAATCGACAAAACAAAACATCTTCTCTGTTCATGTCGGTGGTTTTGTACATGGCTCGAGAAAAGAACAAGTCTGGCTCTCCAAACTCCACTCTAGAGTATCCACTGTCGTGAAGAGGCTGGAGATGGATGATAGAGAAATAAAGATCCAATCTTATTGAAATAAATCAAAACAAGACTTGAGAAAAGATCAAGTGATCATTTTACCTGAAACCGAGCATGTAAGGGGAGCTTTAAGCTGATTTCACCATTTTCATAATCTCTAGGACTGACTTCGACATGAATCTCAACAACAGATTTGTTCGATCTAAACGAAGGCAGCTCAAGATTCATGTCTCCAAACACCACCGATATGAAGGTCCTAAGAAGACAAACACATCACCGGAGCATCTAAATAGTCATGAAAATTTTCGTTAATGGCAGCTGTAAGACTTGCCCCAATCCCACCGGTTCTCATACACTCCTCAACGATCAAAACCAGGTGTGTTTTCTTTACTGAGTTTCCGATTGTGTGGAGGTCGAACGGTTTCAGCGACCTGATGTCGATAACCTCAGGGTCATACCCTTTGTTCACCAGAGTTTCTTCTGCATGCATCACATGGTACCTCATCCGCGAGTAAGTGAGGATGGTAATGTGTTCCTCGGGTCTGACCATCTCAGCTTCTTCAAGGTTACAGATGTAATCTTTGTCTGGGACTTTCTCCTTGAGATTGTAAAGCAGAACGTGTTCGAAACTAAAACAGAATAAACCTAATTTGGCACCAGTTGACACTATCTATCACCAAACAGAAAAAAGGTAAGAGATGCAGACACTGGTAAAACACAAAGGAGACGCTCAAATAAGATTAGTACATGTAATTCGCCATATAACATCAATGTTCGTAAATGAACTCGAGCCATAACAAAAGCTCCCCAACCTATAAAAAACAGCATAACCCGTACTATTTCAGAATCAATACATATGCAAACATAAACCAACAAAAAAACAAGAAATTTCAAATAGAGCCAAGACGAAAACACCCCAAAGACACGAATAAAATTTAAGTTTTCTGTATCGATACAATGGATGTTTCAAAACGAAGTACGCCCATCAAAATAAGATCTACCAGCCTTCTACTATCCTGTAGATCAAAATATTGACACACACCATTCCGTTTAACAAGCCATATACGACAAAGAAGAAAAAATACAGTTACAAGACACGGGCCATTTCCCAAAAGGACAAATACATTCTCAAATCTATAAAACCCACTCTAGATCCAATAGACCACTACCTTTAAAGCCCTAAACGGATATTTGGGTCATCGAATAGACCAATACCTTTAAAGACCTAAACGGATATTTGGGCTCAATCAATGTAACACAAAAAAAAAACAATAAACACCCAAATGTAAGTAAGTTTAAAACCTTATTAAAAATTACACAAAAGCATTGACAAACATTTGTCACAAATTTTGCTAAATACATATTCTAAAAAAACAAACAAGGAATTACAACCACATATAGAAAAAAAGCAAAAAAACAATCAATCCAATGGATGACGTGAAAAAAAAACAATGCACAAAAATCAATTACATCCACACATCAACTTATACATTAAAATCTACACATATGCAATTTAAATAACTGAAAGACAAAACCAAATTTTAAAAGAAATAGAACTAATTTAAAATAAAAATATAATACTATTGACTACAATGTACTTAATGCGAAAAAGCATAAAGAAAGCCAAAATCACCATGAAAAAAATAACAAAAACAAACGAAAGAAATTGAAAACCAGATATAAAGAGAAATTAACAAAACACATAAAAATATTCACCAAAAAACACATATCACACCCTATTCTAACTTCCGCGCGTAGCGCGGACCAAATACTAGTCTTTCTATAAAATCAATAAAGTTGCTAAAACTAACATATATAAACCAATGTTTCCTTAAAATATTCATATATCTCCCTAAATAAATGATGCAATCAATAATATTCTTAAAATCAATAAGCTTACTCTACAATATTAATATAGTTAAATCTTATTTTTTTTCTTCAACCTAACAACTAATACTTAAAAAAAAAAACATTGAATTCTATCTAGTAACAGTAATATTATTCTACAAAAACAAAATTTGATAGAACTTTTTTTCTCACGAACAGACAGAAAATACAACTTAAATTATAAACAATAAAAAAAATATAGGTTTCGGCTGTACCGCAGATTAAAATCTAGTTTAGTTTAAAATGTATATTTTAATTGCATTTAATTTTTCTATTTATACAACCATGCATTTGTACCCAAAAAGAATTTTGGCTCGGATTAGGTTTATATTGGATTGAGTTGGGGGTATTTCTGTTGTGGAATAGACCATTTAAATGAGCTTATACGACCATATTGGGCTAGGCCCATATGATGGTCGCCATTTGGTCAAATAAGTCCCACGAACGGAAGTAAAAACTGATTTTGCTCTGCTTGGTTTTTGGATCCGAGATGGCTCCTTCGAGCGAGACAGCGACCGTACGAGTCCTTTGCCAAAAGCTGCTTCTCTCAGGGAACCAACCTGGAACTCTCCAATGGCTCATTGGTTCGCCATTTTTCCCGCCTTTCACCGTCGTCTCCACCTTCCGATGTATTCATCATCACTCCCTTGATTTCCAGCAAGAATCTGGTAAGGAGACAGCTTTGATTATAACGATTAGTGAAATTGGACTGTTCAATTGCGTGATTCCTGCTTTTGATTAAGAAAGTTGAAATTTTTAATTGTTGATCAATTGTTTTGTAACTGTTGTTCATAGAGTGAGGAATTAAGAAAACCAAAGTAGCCATCTTTAAAACCTTTGTCTTTAATGATTTTTTTTCTTGTGCTCCATATCAGATGATCTGCGAAAGTTACTACCAAAAGGTTTTGAAGTCATTGGGGGTTTGATAGTTGGGGACTCTGATGCTGAGAAAAGCGCAGTTGAGGCGGTTAGAGCTGCTCGTAGATTGCGAAAGCATTTATCAGAAGGTGGAGAGTTAGATGATGAAAAGATAGTTGGGGCTAGTTGCGATGTAGGAACTGGTACCATTCACTTTTTCATCTCTAAAACCGAAAAAGCAACAAAGCTAGAGCCTGTTGCTTCTGTTGTGTATGAGGACAAGTCTGGAAAGTATTTATGGGAGAATGGTTGCTTGCTTCACTGTGAGCTTCCAATGAAGTTGCCATTCTATTTTCCTGCAAGCTCGCCCTCTGGTATGATTTTTAAGTTTCTGTTATTTGTCTTCAGTTTTTGGTTCTATGTGTGTGTGTATTTTGTTTTCTCAAGTTTACTGGTATCCATTTTTTCCAGATTCGAAGGAAAAGTTTTCAGAGGCAGTTGATGCAGTTGTTACTCAGTTTAAAGAACCATGTGCTGTGTACATAGCCGAGACCTTAAAGAAAGCTTCTGGAGATGTTCCAAAGCCAGTTGTCCTCCGCGGTAAAGATTTGGGTTTTGGTGCTGATGCGTCTAACATTAACCGGCTTCCTGCTGCTGACCTAGTGTCTGACATTAAGATGTTGTCATGTTCACATTTTTGTCAGAATAGCAAAACTGCTGCAGCTGTAAATTCAGCTGAGGTAAGTAAATCGAGAATTTTTTACCTTCATATCACTGTTTCTGTTGCTACTTCTCTCATCCCCTGACATTTGTTCTTCTTAGAATGCAGATAAAATCCACATATCTGTTCTGATTAATAGATCTGAAAAATCTCCAACCTCTGGTGCTCCTGTTGCCGAATATTTTCCAGGTAGAACCTTCATATATAGATTATTTATCAAAATGTATTCAAGGCAATAAAATGCGCATGTGAGTTGTTCTATATCATAAATTTTTACTCTCCTTACAGCTATGGAAGAAGCAAGGCTCATTGTTGTTGATTTGAATCTTGATGTCCTTACTTATGCACCCAAGGACCTTCCACTAATGCATGCGGTCTCAAATTTAGTTATTCCTGCTTTGGTTGATCAGCTATATTCCTTGAAGAAGATTATCTTACCATATCTCTTGATGGAACATCCTCAGGTAGACCTACGTTTACTTCATTTTAGTTATCTAACACAATTTTTCCCAAGTTATATTTCCCATAGTTTCATTATGTTGGATCTGGTGGTGCCATCATATTTTTTTCATAGCTAGGAAGATAAGTTGTATTTGTCACTTTCATCCCTCTTTGAACTATCCATATTTTTACTGACTATCTCAAGGGTCGCTTTACTGTTACAGTTGCGTATATATCACTTTAATCCACCTGGAGTATTACATCCAATAACGACTATATACGAGCTTAACTACGGGGAGACTGAAATGAAGCAAGGTAACTATTGTATTTACGTTTGAAGAGGGCTGCATAGAGTCATGCTAAGATTGAAATGATACATATTCCTTTCTTTGATTAGAGTTGAAGGTACCTGTAGAAAAGCCTTATAATTATCATCATAGCATTCTGCTATGTTATTGAACAAGCACTTTCACACAAATTTTGATCCTCCAAAGCTTTTAGTGCAGTTTCATTCATGTTATATGATATATTGTTCTTGCTCTTGACTTTCTTCGCAGTCGATGTTAGGAAATCTCTACACTTGAGGCTTGGTCTTCCATTAGATCGTCCACTTCTAAGAACTGCTAATGCCTTGGATTTGTCTGTGATTGATGACTCAAGGAGCAACGTAAAGAAAAGGGGTACATAGATCTGCCTAGTTTTTTATTTTCTCTTTGTGTCTCAATATTTGCAATGACTCTAATTTTTAAGTCATGTGGGCACTACCAGGTTCCATCTTGCTGAAAGATGTGCATATTGGAATCCCTAGCAGTGGAGGTTAGCACTATGTATGCCTTTCTTTTCCTCATTCATGCTTTGTTCTAGCTATTCGTTTAGTAACTTTTGCATTTTTATGCAGTCTCGGAGGGTGTGGCATCTCTTATCCAAGGTTCTTATGAGTATTATCATTATCTTCAGGATGGCTTTGATGACTCGGTATATCATTTCTCATTCTTCCAAGTTTTCAAAATAAATAATCTTAAGCTAAAAATAGGGAATAATCGCCTTGTGCTATGTATCTGGAATCTTTTACAGTCCTTTCACTGGAAATCAGAGTTCTTAATAATTACTAGCCGACATTTGGTTGCACTTCAAGTTTGCTATTTCATTGTAGAAAGTTGAGTGTAGTGTCTACTCTTAATACTTGTGCCAGGGATGGGGCTGTGCTTACCGATCTTTGCAAACTATCATCTCCTGGTTCAGACTTCAGCACTATACTTCCATTGCTGTTCCTTCACATAGGTTTGATATAACATCTCGTTACTAAACTCAGGGATCCTCTTTCATCTCTCGATCCATTAAGCACCAATATTTGGATTCTCAGGGAAATACAGCAGACACTCGTGGAAATAGGTGACAAAGATCCTTCGTTTATAGGATCGCGCGAGTGGATCGGAGCCATAGAGTTGAGTTTTGTGCTGGATAAACTTCTTGGTGTAAGTCTTCCCAGTTCCCACTCTAAACTTACTTATTTGAATAAATTCTGGCATCTGAATCATCTTAAGACAAGAATCTAATAGTAGAGTTTCACCATCAACTCGCAGTTGCGTCTATATGTTTTTAGTTATAGCTGAAAAACATGCATTCCAGTATCGTTTATCGAGGAGGTCTTTTTCTTACAGGTAAGTTGCAAAATCATGAACTTCAGATCTGGATCGGAGCTCCCAGAGAAATGCCGTGAGATAGCTATGCACTTTGAGAACCAAGGAACTCCAATAATGATCGGTAAGTCAAAGCCAAATCACTCTGATATATTTTAGCATAAGTAAAGCGTAAAACCTATGTATAAAGGATTAGTCGACCAGTCTTTAAAGTGAGTAAAACAGAAAACCTATAAGAATATCCAAACCATTGAACTCATTCAGCATTGGTACCTTGGCTCCTGACATCACAAAACTGTGTCTTGTGTATTCTTGATTTATTTCAGGAGGTGGGGTTCTTGCATACACGCTACTGGGAGTGGATTACGATGAAGGAAGCGGGGATTGCGCGTTCCTTATCCTGGATCCGCATTACACAGGAAGTGAGGATCATAAGAAGATCGTCAATGGTGGATGGTGTGGGTGGAAAAAAGCAGTAGATAGCAAAGGGAAGAGCTTTTTCTTGCAAAACAAGTTTTACAACCTTCTTCTTCCTCAGCGTCCTAACATGGTTTAAATTATCATCATTGTACCAACAAATCATATCACAGTTTACTTAGTCCTGACAATGCAAAAAAAAATGAAGTTTAAAGAAATTTTTGTTTCCTTTTTTCCCCGAGTAAAAATACAATTAAACCAAATTCAAAATAAGGTAAATTACTTTATTACTTTTGGCAAATCCTTTAACATTTCCTTTTTTTCTTCTTATTTTTTCCAATTTTGTAAACGCCGACGATTCTCTCTCATCTATTTATACTCTCGTCGAGCTTGAGAGACTTCTAAGAGATTCTTGTAGGTGTTTCTTCTTCTTACCTGAGGAGTTTGTGTTTCGTTAGTGGAGCTCTGATCGCTTGTTCTTCTTCCCGATCCGAGCCAAGCACAGTGCTACGGAACAGTTTGATTCACGAGTTGGATTGTATTCGTTCCGAGTTATAATCACTGGTATGTATAATTATTCTATTGCTGGACGTTTAGTTGATTCTTTGATGTTATTATACCTAGCGAAATAAACTCGTATAGCTTAGAAGAGGTGTTTCGTGTTGACAAAGTAACAAAGACTTGGCTTTGTGGAATCCTAAAAAGCCAAGAACTTTTATCCTCCTTCATCTTTATGAATGTACTAACATAGATCTTATTCTATAGATTGTTCAATCACTGCTCTGCTTTGCTCTTAAATTGATTATCTTGCTGTTTTGGGATTTTTTTTTTTCTTCTAATCATTCATAAATCTTGACTGTGTTAGATAATGGCATCCGGTGAAGGGTTTTTGACGAACGAACAGCAGAAGAAACTGGAATTAGCAACTCAGAATCTGTCATCATCTCCAAAGTCTCCTCCGTCGTTTGCTGTAATAACGAAAGGTTAGATATTACGTTCAATTCAGTTACTAAGTAAATTAAATACTTCTTTGCTTTACAAACTTGAAGCTTACATGTCATTGAATTCCTCTTTTTTCAACAGATGGTGCTGCTTGTGGTAAAGAGAATTGGGGAAAGGGTCTTGACACAGAAGTAGACAGTTCTTGTATAGATGATGAAGATTCTAGAAAAGAGGTATTGTTACTACGTCTATTTTATTGATGTTGTGCTACTCTCTCTTTTAAATACTTTTTTACTCATTTGATTTATTTTCAACTTGATTTTAAAAACAGGAATCATACGCGCTTTACGGTTGGCCAGTGTTAGGCAGTTTGGGTGATTACGAAATATTTGTAGTTACCATCATTGAAGATTACTTTAGCTCTGGGGATGTCGAAGTGGCTGCATCTGACGTTATGGAACTTGGTTTGAGCCAATACCATCCTTATTTTGTCAAGACACTTGTTTCCATGGCCATGAACAGAGGCGATAAGGAGAAGGAGATGGCTTCGGTGTTGCTCTCTCGACTTTACGCTGTTATTATTTCACCTGATCAAATCAGGTTTGGGTTTATAAGACTTCTTGAATCAGTTGGTGATCTTGCTTTGGACATACCTGATGCTGTTAACGTCCTCGCTTTGTTTATTGCCCGTGCCATCGTCGATGAGATTCTTCCCCCGATTTTTCTAGCTAGAGCATTGAAGACTCTACCGGGTTCCTCTCAAGGGTTTCAGGTTGTAGTAACTGCAGAGAAGAGATATCTCTCAGCTCCTCATCACGCAGAGCTAGTGCAGAACATATGGGGTGGGACAGAGAGTCTTGATGATGACCTTTCTCTTGACATCTCATCTGCTCGAAACGTAGGCTTACCAATTGAAGAAGATGAAAAGCTAAGACGATACAAGAATGACACAGTGACTATCATTCAAGAGTATTTCCTCTCCGATGACATTCCTGAGTTAATACGCAGTCTTGAAGATTTAGGATCACCTGAATATAACTCAGTGTTCTTAAAGAAGCTAGTCACTCTTGCTATGGATAGGAAGAACAAAGAGAAGGAGATGACTTCTATTCTTCTCTCTGCTCTTCACATGGAGATGTTCTCAACAGAAGATTTCATAAATGGTTTCGTAATGCTCCTCGAATCCATTGAAGACATATCATTAGACATCTTAGAAGCATCACACGAGCTTGCTTTGTTTCTAGCTAGAGCTGTGATCGATGATGTCTTGGCTCCGCTTAATCTTGAAGAGATCTCAGAGAGCTTACCACCGAAATCAACCGGACGTGAAACAATCTGCGCAGCTCGGTCTCTGATATCCGCTCAACACGCAGGAGAAAGACTCTTGAGAAGCTGGGGTGGTGGTACAGGCTGTACGGTGGAAGATGCTAAAGACAAGATCTCGAAACTTCTTGAAGAGTACGAAACAGGAGGAGTGATTTCAGAGGCTTGTCAATGCATACGTGATCTAGGGATGCCGTTTTTTAACCATGAGGTGGTTAAGAAAACTATGGTAATGGCAATGGAGAAGAAGAATGACCGGATGCTTAATCTCTTGCAGGAGTGTTTTGATGAAGGGATCATTACTACTAACCAAATGAGAAAAGGGTTTGGTCGAATCAGAGATTGTCTTGATGACTTATCTTTGGATATTCCAAACGCAGAAGAAAAATTTAACTTGTATGTTGCGCACGCTAAAGTGAACGGTTGGCTACACTGACGAAGTGTACTTTTTACATAGGTTTGTCATTTGTAATGTTCTTCTGAAACTTTCCCAACAATGATTTTTACAATTTTGTTACTTATATAATTATTAAAAGTCTTTCTATCAAAATAATAGAATCCGTTTATTATTCTAATAGTTGATGAACATTGTATATACGCATGCATACAGCTCATATTTGATGGCGTTGCAATGTGGCTTATATCATTGTTTATTCAAAGTACGTACATACGTATTGAAAATCTCAAAAAAAAAATAAACAAAGGTTGACCAAAAAAAGAAAGAGATCTGAAACACAAAAACACAATGGAGAGATTTACCGATTCACAAACATCCATTATACCATTCATCAAGGTTTATAAATGGTCGTTGTCGCGGTTGCAAGCAAATCTCTCCTATCTATGGTGGCTACCGTTGCAATGACTCTGATTGTAACCATGTTTGGTATCACAAAGAATGTGCTGAGTCATTACCAGAGATCAATCACCCTTCCCATCCTGAACATCCGCTCTGCTTAATCGAATACAGGGGAAGTGGTACATGTGCTTTTTGTGGAGGTTTCTTGTTTGGTCCTACCTATCATTGTTCTATATGCGACTTTCATACGGATATAGCTTGTGCGAGAAAACTACTACCTCCACTAGCTGCTATTGAAAATCCCAAATGCCACAACCATTCACTTGTTCTCTTGGAGAAACAAGTGAAGAAAGATCCTTGTGGAGTTTGCAAGAAAACAGTTTCAGGTAGGTATCCTTATGTTTGTCTTGAGTGCGATGTCTATTTCCACGTTGAATGCATAGATATATCGCGAGAAGTCAACCATCCTTCTCATCCTGCTCACACTCTCGTGCTTTTTTTTGGACATGACTCTCTACCTGATGATGCTCAAAAGACTTGTCTTTTGTGGGGTGAAGGATCGGATCATTTGATTTACCATTGTTCCATTTGCAACTTCAGCATCTGCGTTTACTGTGCGGTGAATCCTCCACCGCTTGCTATAGAACATCTTAAGACTCACGAGCATATGTTAAGTCTCTTGCCTAAACGAGTCGAGTTTATTTGCAATGCTTGTGGCGTAAAAGGTGCTGAATGTCCTTATATCTGTCTTGAATGTGGTTACTTGATCCATCGGAAATGCATTGATTTACCTCGTGTCATTAACATCAATCGTCATGATCATCGCATCTCTCTCACTCGTCATCTTGGTCATCAGTATTCTAAATGTGGAGTATGTCGTCAAAGTGTGAATAGATACTATGGAGGTTATTCTTGCTCTCTTTGCCCCAACTATGTCGTTCATCCACAGTGTGCGATGAGAGACGATGTATGGGATGGTTTAGAACTCGAAGGGACACCCGGAGATATTGATCAAGATATTGCACCGTTTCAGGTGGTTGATGACAATACTATAAAACATTTCAGTCATGAAAACCATAATTTGATGCTCAACAAGAATGGTGTCATTACTCATTATGATGAAACTACACGTTGTCAAGCGTGTGTCCTTCCTATAATGTATGATTCTAGCTACAGTTGTGGGCAATGCAGTTATGTTCTTCATGAAAGATGTGCGAATCTCCCTAGAAAAAAGAGACATGTGTTCAACAACAAACCATTTACGCTACACGTTGGAGATAAAGATTCTTCCAAGAACTGGTTTGAGTGTGATGCTTGTAGAACAGTCTCCAATGGTTTTAGGTATGTTTCTGGTGATTGGATTCTAGATGTTCTTTGCGGTTCAGTATCAGAACCATTGCTCCATGATGGTCATTCACATCCTTTATTTTACTACAAAACGCAAGGCAAGTCTTGCAGTTCGTGTCACGGCAAAATGGTGAAACCTAGAGTCCTATGTTGTGATACTTGTGACTTTGATTTGGATTTCTACTGTGCTAATTTACCTGAAACGGTAAAACATAGCTGCGATGAGCATCCTCTCTCTCTATGCCACGGCGAGAATGATGTGATTCAGGGTAACAAATATTGGTGTGATATATGCGAAACCGAAACAGATCCAAAGAAATGGTTCTACACTTGTTATGACTGTGGGGTAACTTTACATGTCAAGTGTGTACTTGGAGACTTCTCACGTCTCATGCCAGGACGCAATATAAACGTTGATGGATATGAGTATGTAGTGGTTTCTAACAGCAAGAGTTCTAGACCGATCTGCGACCAATGTCGTTCTCGATGTGAAGAACCCTTCATTCTAAAGGCTTGGAATAATTGTAATGTTGTTAATTGTAATCTATGCATTGATGTTTACATTTGCTCACGTAAATGTCGCCAGCCCTTTCGTTTGAGACTTTAGTACACTTGCTCACATACAAGATTCAATATGAGTTCTGATTCAGTTGTAGTTTGAGGTTTTGATTTTATTTTTGTCGTTGATCATCATAATAAGTATGCAGACATTGCAAGCAGATAAATATGTCTAACAATTATTCACACCAGAACCATTTCTCCATGATCGTCATTCACATCCTTTATTTAATAAAGTAACCCTTGGTCTCTTTGGCTCTGGTTCCTCAGGTAATGGAAGCTGACAACGAGGTCAAGGCTTCATTTGTGGTGGTGTGTTCACCATCCCTGAAAGGTGTTCAGGTGGGGCACGCAAGCGGAAAGCTTATCTTCCTCCATGTGAGCAAAATAATCAACAGGTCCCACAAAATCATGCAAATCATCACTCATAGCCATAGCCATCTCCACTCCGTCGCCTTGCTTACCCAATCCAATATGTTTGAAAAAACCCTCAAGGTCGGCCTTCCTACAAGCACCTTTCTTGCTAAACCTTTGGGAAGGCTTTAACACGAACGAATAGGCAACAACAAGCTCACTGAAATAACGGAACCTGCGATCACTTTTCTCCAAAAAGTCAAACTGAGGGTTCATAGAGACTCTCTCCATCAAATCATCATAAAATTGCATCCCATAGCGCACAACAAACTGCGCTGTGAGCTTAACGAGAGCAAGTTCCTTAAGAGTGAGCCCTTCAGGAGGTATCATTGAAAGTGAGATTCTAGAGGCGGATCCCTGGATAGAGAACCCTTACGAACAGCTACACGCGGAGGTGCATCAAGTTGTAGGATATCTTCAGTCTCTTGGACGACCCTTCATTTTCCTCTTGTGAAACAGAGAACAAATTTATCTCTTGTCAGTTGTGTGTGCTTCTTATGTGATGAAAGCCATTTGGTATTTAATTTTTAATGTTTTACTAATGTATATTTGTATCACTACATTACATATTTACATATAATGGCTAAAATCAGCTATTCTTCTATCTATTTTTTGAAATTGCAGGCTCTTCTTTGTCTCTTTTTCTTGAATTTATATCCTTGTTTCATACATAGTGACTTTTGTTAGTCATGCATGTTTATTGGCTTTTTTTTCTTTCTAGTTTTTGATGAAGTGGCCATGCATCCGTTTCTGATATTTTTGCTGGTTTTATATATGTGAACAATACTTTCTGTTTTTGTTCCATATTGGAGATTGAATCCGATTCATCTACTGGTCTGCTCTAATTGATGATGGTTAAAACATGTTTAAGGTAACGTGGTCATGAAGTTGTTTGGTAAACATATCAATTCCGCTATTTCTATTTTCCTAGTTTGTATAGATATATGATTGCTAAAGAATTTTAAAGATCATCAATTATTTGTATATAATCTATATATATATTTTTCAAGTATATTTTGTAAAAAAAATAACCATTTGTGTTTTGTGTATATATTTTTTGTTCAAAATCACGTATTTGTTTCCTGTTTCTGCATATGGATTTGAACGCAAATTGCACTAGGTGCAGATTGCTATTAGTAAACATCCTCAGTGACGACTGGCTCAACCTAGGTTGTTCATCATGTGGCACTAAATTGTCCTATTCATGTTGTGGTGGTGAACATCTTCCAGCCATGTGCAAAGATTTTCAGTTTTGGTCAAATAGGGGAAAGAATATTGAGGTTCGAAGATGTCAAAATATTTGGGTTGTTCTTAATGAGGTAAAGAAGTTGTTTTCTTTTATCTCATTGTGTGTGATCAATTTTGTGTTGAAATACTTCTTTGACCCATTGTTTTTTTTTTAGAAGAAACTCTCGGAGGTTAATGCTTTGATGAACAACTTTATATCTTACAGTGAAGAATCCTTTGAACAGTTCGCCTTTCACCCAGATCTGCATTATGCAATCCAAGAGGTTAGGTTAGATTTGGTGTTAGCTATTTTGTTATGAGAATCCATATTTAAACTCCTCTTGTGTTGATTTTTTGTTTCTCTAAGTAGCTATGTTTTTTTTTT
Organism: Camelina sativa; assembly: GCF_000633955.1. Taxonomy (NCBI): domain Eukaryota; kingdom Viridiplantae; phylum Streptophyta; class Magnoliopsida; order Brassicales; family Brassicaceae; genus Camelina; species Camelina sativa. Next base: position 18,754,619 of record NC_025693.1, read on the forward strand.
CTAGATGGAATCTGTTGTTGAGCTCCGGCGCTGGTTGAGTGTAGTGTTCTGTTTTACTCCATCGTTTGAGTTATCGCTCTCTGTCTACTACCGGAGCATGATTGACAAGTTCAATCTACTCTTCCTCAATTTTCCGAGGCATACTACAAGTAATCAAGAAGACTCCTAGCATCTTTCCTTTCCGCGTAGGGAGTTAGGCAAGGCAGTTGGTAAACTACGCGAATCTACGCCTATCAAAGATACTGTTTTTGCCTCCCATCTCCCCCTGAAGTGACTGTTCTACAGCATCACACTCAAAATATTTTCCTACCAAAATTACAAAATTGGATTTTCCTGCAAAAAAATTTGAAATTACAAAATATTCACACTCAAAAAATTACAAAATATTTGCCTCCCATCATCTAGACTATTTTGAGTGTGATGCTTGTAGAACAGTCTCCAATGGTTTTAGGTACGTTTCCGGTGATTGGATTCTAGATGTTCTTTGCGGTTCAATATCAGAATCATTGCTCCATGATGGTCATTCACATCCGTTATTTTACTACAAAACGCAAGGCAAGTCTTGCAGTTCGTGTCACAACAAAATGGCGAAACATAGAGTCCTATTTAGTGATACTTGTGACTTTGATTTGGATTTTTACTGTGCTAGTTTACCTGAACCGGTAAAACATAGCTGCGATGAGCATCCTCTTTCTCTATGCCACGGCGAGAATGATGTGATTTATGATAACAAATATTGGTGTGATATATGCGAAACCGAAACAGATCCAAAGAAATGGTTCTACACTTGTTATGACTGTGGGGTAACTT
>NC_025693.1:18757181-18777645 GCF_000633955.1 Camelina sativa
CTAGATGTTCTTTGCGGTTCAATATCAGAATCATTGCTCCATGATGGTCATTCACATCCGTTATTTTACTACAAAACGCAAGGCAAGTCTTGCAGTTCGTGTCACAACAAAATGGCGAAACATAGAGTCCTATTTAGTGATACTTGTGACTTTGATTTGGATTTTTACTGTGCTAGTTTACCTGAACCGGTAAAACATAGCTGCGATGAGCATCCTCTTTCTCTATGCCACGGCGAGAATGATGTGATTTATGATAACAAATATTGGTGTGATATATGCGAAACCGAAACAGATCCAAAGAAATGGTTCTACACTTGTTATGACTGTGGGGTAACTTAACATGTCAAGTGTGTACTTGGAGACTTCTCACGTCTCATGCCAGGACGCAACATAAACGTTGATGGATATGAGTGTAGTGGTTTCTAACAGCAAGAGTTCTCGACCGTTATGCAACCAATGCCATTTTCGGTGTGAAGAACGCTTCATTTTAAAGGCTTGGAATAATTGCAATGTTGTTAATTGTACTCTATGCATTGATGTCTACATTAGCTCACGTAAATGTAGCCAGCCCTTTCGTTTGAGACTTTAGTACACTTGCTCACATACAGGATTCAATATGGGTTCTGACTCAGTTGTAGTTTGAGGTTTTTATTTTATTTTCATAGTTGATCATAATCAGTTTGCAGACATTGCAAGCAGATAAATAGTCATACACATCAACTCAAATAGAGGATTTTCTACCCTCAGTAACAACCTCTTCTTCCCCAATCAAAAGTGACGTGAGGATCTTATCAGTCATACCTTCCGCAAACAGCAACAAATGTCCTGATCCAGAGATTTCATGGTAACGAATCCATGGCAGCTTTGACACGATACACCGTTGAAGCTTCACTGGCACAAACTTATCCTCGTCGCCTTGCCATACGTGAACCGAGCCATTCTTGTTCTGGAATGGATCTTGAAGATCTAATGGACTGAATCCCCAGCTTGAGAATCCGACATTCAAATCTCGGTGTAGGCTTACGTAGTCACCTTGCTGTCTTGTGTATGCCTGGAAAAACAAAGAATAAACACAACATTGATTAAAAATCATCTTCAATGAACCAAACTGCACCAAATCTATAGATGTGCTTGTACCCGATTTGGATTGACGAATCCGAGTTTAGACAAGATCTCCATGTCCTGACGGGAGAAAATAATGGGATTACCAGCAATCGCATTGCAGAATGAGAACCATTTCTGAGTGTTCCACCAATATGTAAGCCAAGGAACATAGTGAGCAACTCGAATTGCCCATTGATCTGCAGGATACATAAGAGAGAAGGCTTCACTCGTTACATCTCCTGGTAAGTTTCTCCACCAGTAGTTAATCCCCGGAGCAACAAGTACTGCCCCTGCTAACCTGTTATCAAAGTCCACAACCAAAACAAAACGTCCCACAACTTCACAACACATCTTAGCCATTGTTTACAAGATCAATGTTAAAACACCTATTCGTTACACTGAAAACAAACTCAAAAATGTACTAGTACCTGTGAGGAATATAGTTAAGGCACGCCCATGTGATTTCACCACCCATGGAGTGACCAAAGAGATAAAACTTAGGTCCAAGTCCTAACCCATCAGAAAGCTCTTCTATATCTAATGCTATGCTTCTCGGTGACCCATTCAGGTTAGGATCACTCTCTCCGTAACCAGGACGGTCAAAAGACACAGTGTATATCTTCAATTCCTCCACAAGAGCCTTCAAAGTTATGCACAAAGACACAATTTTTTTACTCATTGACTTCACCAAAAGACACAAACTTTAACATTTATACTACACGGAATCAGTGATTGGACAAATGGGTAATCAGAGACTTGACCGGAAAACTTACCGGCGATAAGAAATGGGCGAAAGGCGAGTCGTGCATACAAGAATCGAAGCCATGGATAAATATGATCTTGAACTTAGCTTCGTCTCTAGGGATTCCGAATTCCTTGTAAGCAAGATGTCTTCCGTCTCTCAGTTTGATCCTCGGCGATGTCACGGCTGCTCCACCGGGAGAGCCGACGATTTTAGCCGGTGGTGGTTGGATTGATAGATAAACCCATGCCAAAGCTCCAACGAATGATACCAGTAGAATCGTTTTCAGATAACCTTCATAGATATTTTGACTGTTTAGTGTGTGTAATTTTTAATTAATTTTAGTTTTAACCAAATTTATTTTACTATTTCTTCCTTAATTTTACTATTATTCACTTTAATAAAAAAAAAATATGCATATCTTAAAGTTGAAAATATATACTTTGTTTTTTTCAAACAAATTTTTAATTTGATTTTAAATATTAGAGGCGATCAATTAAATACTATAGATTATCCATATACGTTACTTTTATGTTAAGAAAATGAGAGATCATGATTCATGAGTGATCTGACAAAACTCAATTAAGAGAAAACGAAATTTATAACTTTTTTGTGTCATTTGCAATAGTTGTAAAAGAAAAAAAAAAGGTTTTTTGTTTCCAGAAATTTACAGAGTAATGGCCTNAAAAAAAAAAAAAAAAAAAAAAAAAAAAAAAAAATAGGGGAAGGAAAATAGATGTCTCCTTCTACCATCCACAATTATTGCATAAGCAAGATCGTAATAAACAAAGAACATAAGATTTTTTCAAGAAAAAAAAAAAGAACATAAGAGAGATGAAAAATACAGAGATTGTAAAACTTACCAGAAGAAGAACTTTGTTGAGTGTTGTTTCCTCTGGTGTGAGCTTTTGCAGAAGCTGCAGATTTCTTCTCCCTCTCTGTTCCTGCTTCAGACATTTTCTTAGAATTTTTTTCTCGGAAAGAGAAGAAAGTGAGAAAAACCAAACCAACACTAGCAAATTGAGCGAGTAGCAAGAGTTTGGTTAAGAGAGAACTTGCCTCTCTGTATTGTCTTTTTGTCCTTATTTATACACATGAAATTAATTAATGATGTTAAATTGAATTTTTAATTTTATTTTTATCTTTGTTTTAACTTTTTAAAATAATAAAATATTTATCAGTGGCAGCAGAAAAGCAAAGATACGTGGATACCTATACGTACGTGACTTTCCCATTCCCATGACGAGTTTAATACATTTAGATTTTTTTTTTTTTTTTTTTAATACATTTAGATTTAGTAATTGCTATAGGAAACTTGGACGACTCAAAGAGTAAAGGGAAAGCGAACACCCATAAACATGACATATGAAATGTTCTCAAAATATTTCCTGCTTCATTCTTCGATCTTTGGTCCATTTACACTTTTCTTGATATTGTGTCGAGTATACAACTCAACTGACTTACTTACATACATTTGCCAAAATATAAAGTTTTCAGTATTTTTTTCTTTTGGATATTTTTTTTTTGGTTAAATCTTAAAATTTTATACCAATAAAAAAGATTTATATGCCTAGCTCGTAAGAGAGAGCAAACTGGAACATCAAAACAAACAATTTTACACAGAGCTAAGCCACACTTACAGAGGGCTTTGAATACAACCAAAATAGTATCGAGGAAAGTTATAGAAACATCTGGATCCTCCGGCGAGAAGGATATCAGACGGTTACGCATGATACGGTCAATAGTAACCTTGATCATGGTAGTAGGGCATGCTGTTGTAGAAAAAATTATGTTGTTTCGCTCCTTCCAAATCATGTAGATGACTGTTTGAAGGAGAAGCTTGAAAACTTTGCTTGCATGTCGCAGCAGCGTTGACTGCACACTTTGAACCCAAGTGGCAGTTGAGGAGAGCGAAATGGGAGGATTAGCAGCAATTTTGCCTGCAAAAGCCACCCAGAGGGACCTGGAAAACTCACACTCAAAAAACAGATGATCATGTGAGTCAAAACCCGAGGAGCAGAGGACACATTCAGCAGGGATATTCATTCCCCAGTGCCTTAGTCGATCTCTCGTGCTGAGTCTGCCAAGAACTGCTAGCCAGTGGATGAAAGAAAAACATGGGACTGACTCCTTAAACCAGACAGTTTTGTACCAAGGTATTGGAGGGGCTGACTGTCTGATTTGTTTCCAAGTAGCCTCGCAAGAGAAATGCACAGAGTAAGCCTCTGAAACTTGTCTCCACTGGTACCAATCAGATCCCCGCGACGTGCCTGGAGGGAGTGACCGCAGACAGACAAACATGCAGTTGCTCCGCCTGGTGGGACCGAGCATTTGGTAGGAACCACTCACCATCACGAGTGACTTGTGATATAGTGGTTTCACGGTTAATACGCAACTGCCAAGGGCCAAGAGGACCAAAAAGGTGAATTAACGGACCTAGTGTAGTCTAGAAATCAAACCAGAATAAAGCTTTTAATCCATCCCTCATCTGACAACGGATCAAACTTTTGAAGATGGGCTTTAGCTGAATCATCTGTCTGATATTCCATGAGAGCCGTGGGGAACTCTCCATCAACCAATAACTTCTTCGGCCAAAAACATTGTGGTCAAGCCACTGCACCCATAAAGAACCTGATCTCGAGAAAAGCCCCCAAGTCTGCTTTAAGCAGAAAACAGTTGCAAATTCTTCCAAGGATCAAATATCTAAGCCCCCTTCCTCCTTTGTTTTACACAAATCCTTCCAGGCAACCCTTGCACCCTTAGCTGAGGAAGTAGCATTATTCCAAAGGAAAGCAGCACAGAGAGAGTCCACCTTCTTATAGAAACCCTTAGGTAAAACAAAGACTTGGCTCCAGAAATTTACTTTTCCATAGATAACCCGAGACTATTAGCCGTATCTTACCTGCATAAGACAGATACTTCACCGTTCAGGAGTGGAGCTGATCTGTTAGCTTTTGAATAAAAGGTTGCAGAGATGCTAGGTTTAACTTTGTTGGACTCAGCGGGAGGCCAAGATACTGGGTTGGGAATGAGCCTAATTGAATCCCAACTAGCCCTGAAAGGTTTGCTGCTTCTAAGTCGTTGAATCCCCCAAGGAACAGCTCTAATTTTGAAGGGTTCATTTCAAGCCCCGAGAAAGAGTGAAATTGCTGAAGGATCTCTAAGATTCCTCTCAGGAATTTAGAGAACCATTTGAAAAGACTAACAGATCATCCGCAAACGCTAAGTGGGTTAGACAAGGGGAGATGCACAAAGGATGTGCTGAGGACCTGCCTTGTGCTTCGCCCAAGTTTAGCATTTTTGAGAGGACCTCCATAACCATAATGAAGAGGTAGGGAGAGATGCAATCTCCTTGCCTTAGACCTTTCATACCCTTGAAGAAACCAGCGAGCTCACCATTTATAGCGACAGAGAAACGTGGGGTGGAAATACATTCCTTGATCCAGGTGATGAATAAGCGTGGAAAGCTCTGAGCTTCAAGGATCTTGAGAATGAAATCCCAGCAAACTGTATCCAAAGCCTTCCTAATATCAACTTTGAGAAGAGAGCTTTGAGGGCACGAATCCTTCTCATAGTTCTGGATGATCTCTGTTGCTAACAGCACATTTTCACCAATGCTTCGACCGCTAAGAAAAGCAGCTTGGTTTGGCGAGATACAATGGAGCAGGACTGGTTTTAGAAGATTTGCCAGAATTTTAGAGATAAGCTTGTATGCAGCAACTGATAGGTCTATATTCTGAAAGCGAGGAAGCCTCCGGTGACTTAGGAATAAGGGTAAGAACCGTTGCATTGAGGTCTTTACGAAGACTGCCATTCCGAAAAAATTCCTGCACAGCCAGAGTAAGGTCAGCTCCGACTAGCGACCAAGAAGATCTGTAGAATTCAACAGGGTATCCATCCAGACCAGGAGACTTGTTCAGGGGCATTGCAAATAGAGTTTCACGGATTTCCTCCTCTGTGACCTCTCGCAGCAAACTTTCCTTTTGAATGTCAGAGCACCTAAACGGGAGGATGTTCTGGAGGTATTTTATAGAGACGGGTGAGGTAGGTAAGTCAGTGGAACCAATCACAGACGTGAAGTACGCCACTACATGCGATAGGTCTGCCATCAGCGTCTGTTAAAAAGTGGATATGATTCTGAGAGTTCCTTTAAGCCACGACTTTATGGAAAAACACTGAGTTCTTATCTCCAAGGTGCAGCCATTGTATACGAGATTTCTGTATAAAGAATTTTTCCTCAGCTAGTTGCAGCCTATTTCACTCCTCCGAGGCTAAATTCTCTTCTCTAGCCAGAGAGGTGGAGGGGGAGGTCAGTAAGCGCCTTTGGATTTCTGCGACCTCTTCAACTTTTTTCTTAACACTGGCAGTGATTCCACTATAATGGTTCCTGTTCAAACTCCGAAGGCTCGGTTTCAGAAGCTTGAGAGCTCGGGCGAGTTTAAACTGGCTAGAACCAGTGATAGATGGAGCTGACCAATCGGCCTCTATCGTTGCTGAGTAATCAGGATGATCAATGAGGTGCGAGAAAAATTTAAACGGTCGCTTTACCACACGATGCAGTGAAGGGACTGAGAACAGGCATGGAGAGTTATCAGACTGCCCCGGTTCAAGGTATTCAGCATATGACTCGGGGAAGCTTCTAGCCCAATGCTCATTTATGAGTGCGTGGTCAATACGTTTGGAGACAGGATCTGCTTCCCTGTGGTTCCACCAAGTAAATGGAAGCCCTTTTGATGGAGCTTCAAATAGGTTCGAGGCTTGAAGAGCAAGCTCAAAATCCGAAATACCCTGGAGGTCAATGTCCACATCTGGAAAACTTGAGTGATGCTCGCCCCGTAAGATTTGATTGAAATCCCCCAAAATAACCCAAGGACTTCTAGATAGTGGGGTAGAAGAATGTAGGAGCTCTAATTCCTCCCATAATGCCACCCATTCCTCCATGAAATTGAAACCATACACGAATGACACCGTGAAGGTTATATTCTCAGCCAGGTAGAAAAAACCGCAAGTAATAACCTGTGCGGATACTTTGTAGATCACCATAGAGATTCTTAGATCCCACACAACCACAATTCTCGCCCTATTATGGCTGTCAAAATTACCGAAAAACTTCCAACCACGAGGGATAGCTTTACTAACTCTCCTAGAATGCAAATGTTGAATCTTAGTTTCCAAAAAAGCTCCAAAAAGAGGCTTGTGGATATTAATCCAACTTTTTGTCATCTTCTGCCGTCTATGGCTATTTAAACCTCTGATGTTCCATCCAAAAAACATAACTACTTAGTTTGATTAGGCACTCGCAGCCTTGCAACTGCTATTCTTCTTCTTTGTGACTAAAATAAATGGAGACTCCCCAACTGATGGCTGACCTGGATCAGAAAGTGAGGGTCCATTGTTAACAGAGACCGGTGCAGAGACTTGTTGGATTGTCGGAGTAGTTCCAGCCGCAAGAAAGTTGTGCTCCTGTGATTGCTCCTGAGACTTCGAGTCAAGGGGGGTTGTTGTTACAGGAACAGGGAGAGTCCTCTCACCTGAGGCAGGACGAGGTCCACGACTCTTTGATCTCCTTTGAGCAGTAGGACTGCGAGACCCAGTTCTCTTCTGACTTGAACCACTGATCTTTGGTGCGTCAGGTTGGGGAGGCGCTTTAGGACAGGAAGCAGAGATGTGCCCAAACTCTTCACAGGCACTGAATTTGGGTGGTAGCCAAGGATAGTTCACATCTATCTGAAACTCTCGCCCATCACTGTAACCTGAGATGATCTTTGAGGGTAACTCCTCAAGGAGGTTAACTTCAACTAGTATCTTTGCGACTTCAAATGTTTCTCTCCTTGCAGTCTTAGGATGAAGAGCCTTCGAGTCACCCACAACAGAGGCAATACGAGACAGGCTCTCATCGTTGAACAGCAGGTAAAGAATACCTCTGAACTCCACAATTATTTGATCTTTTGTAAGGGGTGGCTTTTCCGGGGTGAAATCAGATGACCACGGGACTAAGAACAAAGGGTGACCAGCAATGTTCCACAGATTTCGGCTCAGGAGAATCACTCGAGTTCGAGGGTTTAGGGTACGCAGAAGGAAAGTACCATGACCTATACTGTGGACAAAGATGTGTGGTCCCGATCGAGCCCAGAGAGTGTTAACAACACCAATGATACTACCCATATCTGGAGGAGAGCCATGAAATTGCGCGTAGATGTAGTCTTTGAACTCCTCTTTAACTGCTGCAACATTTTCATTCGGGATGAGAATAAAAGGGGGCTCCAGAGGAATGCTTTGTGGGATTGCCAATCTTGGATAGGCCAGGGGGAAGGCGTAGGAGGGGGACAAGAGGGGGAGGTTTCTTTTTCTTACCCATCGGAGGACGTCGGCGAGGGGCCGACTCAGCGGAGGAAGACGGAGGTGAGGAAAAACGACGATATAGAAAAGGGTTTCCTCGGGAAGCGAGACAGAGTGAATTTTAGAGTTTTTATTAGTTCTTTTGGATTTTGTCAATCATGCATTACTTTTTTCATCATCATAGAAAGGGAGACAAGTAAATAAAGTTATACCACATTAGAGTAGGGACGTTAGTATTTAAAGAGGACATTTTTAGTGATTTGGTGTGGTGTGTTCCAGTAAACACATTTAATGCTTAGAGTTAAGACAAACTAATTTGAAAATTCGTGAAGGAGAGACTTAACCCTCTCCGAGGCGATGGCAGCGACTCTAGGTCTTTGACCTGTGATGAGTGTTTTTTCCTCGGATTTGACTTCGGTTTTCAATGGATCTTACTGGTTTTCTCACGGTTTTCATGGAGTTAATCGTTGTTTGCGATCTTGGGGATTGGGGTTTGAAATTCGCTTCCACGTTTCATGCAGCTTGTGTGGGAGCGGTTTTTATTTGGATGTTCGTACAGATCCTAACAAATCTCAAGAGATTTTATTTGGTTTCCATAGTGGTAATTGGCGAGTGAGTTTCAGTGTGATTGCATTTGGGGGTTTGATGTTTATGCAACGAAGGCGGGGGTTATCTGGTTGGATTTAGGTATCGTTTATTCGGGCTTGTTCTGGGTTTAATTACAGCTTATGGTTGCGATTTGGTGGATTATGGTACCAGTTTCGTTTCTTTTGTTTGGATTTGGTGGATTCGTTTATTCAGTTTCGTTTCTTTTGTTTGGATCGCTTGACACGAGATCAGAAGATCCTTGGTTTGCATGGTCTGACTGATTTTCGTTATCTTTGGCCGCGATCTGATTCAGGGGGTTTTTCACAAGAGAGGGTTTTGATAGGTTTCATCTCTGTTCTGATAAGGAAAGAGGGTCCGTCTTCGGGATTCACATATTTGTTGGTTGGTAATCAGCCTCGGGAATCTCGTTTTTGGTCTGATACAACATTTGTGATTTCTCCATCGCAGACCAACATTTTGTGATACCACATTTGTGGATCTATGGGGTGATGTTCGGTGTTGGTTGGGGACTAACTGGAGGTGGAGCTCGGGGTGTTGTCGGGTTTGGTTTGTTGATCCATTTTTGATTTCTCCATCGCAGTTCAAGGTGGGCATGTTGGGTTTGGTTTGGTGTTGTATGGGGACGAACTGGAAGCGGATCTCGGAGGGTTTCCACGTTTGGTCTATTGATCCATTTTTTATTTCTCCATTGCAGTTTAAGATCAAGGTGGGTCTGTTAGGTGATGCTTGGTGCTTGTTGGGGAAGAACTGGCGGTGGATCTCGGGAGAATCTCGTTTTTGGTTTGATACAACATTTGTGATTCCTCCATCGCAGACCAAGGTGGGTCTAGTTTTGGTCGGTCAAAGGGATTTTGTGGGTTTAGGCTATGGTTGGTCTTCACTAACCTTTTTTGGGCTGCATATTTGCAAATCGGCTAAGTTATGAGAATGTAACAAGGAAAGATTTGGGATTTTGCATCTTTTTGCGAAAGACAACATTTGGTTCTCTAGCGGCGACGGCGATGGTAAAGGCCCATCTAGGGTTTTGACCCCGGCAATGAAATGGTTTGTCTTTCTGGTGGTTTACTGGTAAATCATTGGTCGGAGTGTCTTATTTTTGGGGCTGTGCATCAAATTATTGAAATCATTGGAAGCTAACGTTAACTCGTCGATTCATGGAGTGGAGAAGGCAGGATTTAGTGGCGAGCAACCACTACAATCAAGAGTTTATAAATGAATGTCTTGAGTTGGAATTGTCAAGGGCTTGGTAATAAGGCCTCTATAGGAAATCTTAGGGATCTTAGGAATAAACATAGGCCAGAATTTTTATTTCTTATGGAAACCAAACATTCTCTTTCGTTTTGGAAAAATTTGTAGGCCATTTTGGCTATAATAATTTGATAACAGTGGAACATGTTGGTTGTAGTGGTGGTTTGGCTTTATTTTATAATAAAGATGCTTTTAATGTTTCAATTCTAATGGAGACAAATAGATTAATTGATGTTGAAGCATGTTTTAAGGGGCGTGTTATTCATTTGACTTTTGTCTATGGTGATCCTGTTCCCAAGAACCGAGCCTTGGTTTGGGAACGGTTGACAAGGATAAGTATTACTCGGTCTACACCTTGGTGATTGGGGATTTTAATGAATTAACTGGTAATCATGAAAAACGCGGAGGGAGGTTACGCCCCGCTTCTTCCTTCCTCGATTTTAACGGTATGATTCGGGATTGTGGTTTTCTGGAATTCCCATATCTGGGTGATTGTCTCTCCTGGAGGGGTTGGCGAGATAAGAAGCCTATCCGGTGTCGATTGGATAGGGCTTTAGGTAATGAGGATTGGCATGATTTATTCCCGGACACGGTGACTGAATATTTGCCATGATCGCATCTGATCATATGCCTCTCGTGCCTAGTGTAGGAGCGAAGAGGCCGAGGGGAAGGCGGAGTTTTATGTTTGATCGTCGTTGGATTGGTAAGACGGGTTTAATGGAGGCGATCTCGTCCGGTTGGACTGCTGACCGGGATCAGGGATCACCAAGGTTCACGGACAAAATCGTGAATCGTAGGCGGGCGATCTCTCGTTGGCATAAAACGCAAGCCCCATATGGTAGGGCTTTGATTGAGGATCTAAAACGGCAGCTGGAGGTGGCTCAGGCTGACGATACGTCTGCTCTGGAGTTAATTTTGGACTTACATGCCCAGTTGCGCGAGGCATACCGGGATGAGGAAATTCATTGGTATCAAAAGAGTAGGAATCGTTGGATGCAGGTGGGGGATAAAAATACAAAGTATTTTCAGGCACAAACAAAGCAGCGCCGGGCTCGTAATCGGATTGTTGGGCTTTATAATAAGCATGAGGTTTGGTCTACGGATGATGCGGATATTTGTGACACGGCTGTCTTGTATTTTGAGGAACTGTTCACTACAATTAATCCTAATAATTTTGAGGAAGTCTTAAGTGAGGTCATCACGGTAATTTCAGAATAATGAACAGTTAACAGCCCCGGCAACAGAAGCAGAGGTGAGACGGGCTTTATTTATGATGCACCCGGATAAGGCTCCAGGGCCGGATGGGATGACTGTTTGTTCTTTCAGAAGGCATGGACGGTTGTTAAAGCAGACCTTGTTTCTATGGTCAATCAGTTTCTTGATGAGAGTGTTTTTGATAAGAGTTTAAATCGAACACACCTCTGTCTTATCCCTAAGGTGGCTAAACCGACACGGATGACAGAGTTGCATCCTATTAGCTTGTGTAATGTGGGGTACAAGATACTCTCAAATATCTTGTGTCAATGCCTTAAGGCGCTTTTACTTGGTCTAAATTCAGAGAGACAATCGGCCTTTGTTCCAGGTCGTTTGATCTCGAACAATATATTGATTGCTCAGGAGATGTTTCACGGGTTGTAGACGAATAAGTCATGTAGAGGAAAGTTTATGGCAATTAAGACGGATATGAGTAAGACGTATGATAGAGTTGAGTGGGGTTTTGTAGAGGCTTTACTACGAAAAATGGGTTTTGCGGAATGATGGATTTCCTGGCTTATGTTTTGTGTCTCTTCGGTGGAGTATAGGGTTCTTATCAATGGTCAACCAAATGGTTTGATAGTTCCGGAAAGGGGATTGAGACAGGGCGATCCGCTGTCACCATACTTATTTATTTTATGTACGGAGGTCCTTATTGCAAATATTCGGAAGGCGGACGCCGATAAGAGGATTACGGGTATTAAGGTGGCAAACAAGTGCCTGCCAATCACCCACTTGTTATTTGCGGATGACAGTCTGTTTTCTGTAAGCTTGATAAGGAACAATGTGGGGTGGTTTTGGATATTCTAAAACAGTATGAGGCGGTCTCGGGGCAGCAAATTAATTTTGCAAAATCTTCGGTTCAGTTTGGTCACACGGTAGATGATATGGCAAAGACGGAAATTCAGGGGGTCCTAGGAATAACCAATCAGGGCGGTATGGGTTCTTATTTGGGAATCCCTGAGAGTTTGGGGGAGTCCAAAACAAAGGTTTTTTCCTTTGTCCGGGATCGTAGGCAGAGTCGGACGGCCGGCTGGTCAGCGAGGTTACTCTCAAAAGGGAGGAAAGAGGTGATGATTAAGTCTGTCGTGACGGCTGTCCCAAATTTTGTGATGTCTTGTTATCGTCTGCCCAAGACTATCACATCTAAACTAACTAGTGCAGTGGCAAACTTCTGGTGGAGTACGAATGGTCAGGCAGGGGGTATGCATTGGATCGCTTGGGAGAGGCTTTGTTGTAGCAAACAGTTGGGTGGATTGGGTTTCAAGAGTGTTGATGATTTTAACACGGCTTTGCTGGCTAAGCAGTTATGGCGATTGATAGATTGTCTGGACTCACTGTTTGCAAGGATTTTTAAACGTAGGTATTATCGGAACTCCGATCCTATGGATCCAATAAGGTCTTATTCACCCTCGTATGGGTGGAAGAGTATCGTATATGCTCGCTCTCTGGTGAAAAAGGGCTTATTACACAGGTTGGCTCAGGAACCTCCATTTCGATATGGTCTGATCCCTAGGTTCCGGCTCAATTCTCGAGACCAGCCTTAAGTAACGGTCCTTTTAAGGACCCAACTCTCCAGTTACCTGATTTGATTGATCGACGAACGAATTCTTGGCGAAAGGATCTGCTTACTCAGCATTTTGATCCTGTGGATGTCGCTCTGATAGAGGCAATTCCTCTAAGCGGCTGTTCCAAGGCAGATTATTTAGGATGACACTTTACTAAAACTGGGAAATATACGGTAAAATCTTGGTATGAGACGGAAGGTTTGGATGTCCAAAGTCCTTTTCGGGCATTCGGATCTGGTCCAGCGATCACTCTCCTTCTTGCTAGGGTTTGGCAAGTAAAATGTCCACCAAAACTACAACATTTTTTGTGGCAAGTTCTATCGGGTTGTATTTCGGTATCGGCTAATTTGCATCGTCGGGGATTGGGTTGTGATGTCGTTTGTATACGGTGCGGGATGGAGGAGGAAGATATAAATCATGCCATCTTTCTATGTTGTTTGTACACGGCCCGACAAGCTTGGGCTTTGGCTCATATACCAATGGGGCCGCAGCTCTTTCCGCCCATTCTGGGACGAGTTGGAAGAGGAATTCCTAATTCTTACACGGACGAACTCTGTATATGCTAATGTTGATCATTTTCTAGATACCAAAAGTCCGGGTTCACAGGTTCAGGTTTTTCCTTGGCTAATGTGGTATATTTGGAAAGCTCGAAACGCCCGTGTTTTTGAAAACTAGGCTGAACGCCCTGATGAGGTTGTTTGGGTGGCGGAGGGTGAGGCTTTGTCCTGGCAGGAGGCTCAGGTAGATGTCGAGGGGGAGGAGTTTCCCTCCACTACTACGTGTCTAACACCTGGGTATAGAAGGGGTTTATCTCTTCCTACGGTTTTTATGGGACAAAGATGTTATGTTGACGGCTCTTGGAAAGCGACAGATGTTTTGGCCGGTGCAGGATGGTGCTGTATTTCATCACAAGGATCGCCTCCAGTGCTTGGAGCGACAAATTTCCGGTGAAGTTTATCCCGTTACATGCAGAAGTTGAAGCCTTCATCTGGGCGATGCGATGTATGATTGGATATGACTTCCGGGATGTAGCTTTTCTTACCGACTGCTCCGACTTGGTGAAGATGGTGTTTTCCCCAACTGACTGACCAGCTTTTACAACATATCTAGACGACATTCGGATCGACAGGGAGGAGTTTTCTTCTTTCTCTTTGATTTACGTTTCTCGTAATGCTAATGTACGAGCGGATTCTTTAGAACGCCAAGTACGTGTGTCTCTGCATCATGTTTTATTTGTAGACAATTTTAATCCTAATTGGCTCGTCTGAGGTGATTCTTTTGTTGAAAAAGAAAAAAAAGAGACTTAACCATAAGTATTCAAGTTTCTTTTAATGGATTTGATTAGTCAAAAATATATCTACAGGTCACAAAACGACCCGACCCGGTTTTAATAAGTAACGTACCCAAATCCGACCCGTACCCGGGTGGTTCTTTCTTTCTGATTTTTGTGGTCGTTAACACAAGACCGGATAAGTTAGAACAAATTCGCGACCGTTATTTATTTCGTAGACTAGATAGACACAGAGATTGAGATAGAGAGAGATTATCAAAACAATGGCCACTGTGAAAATCTCTCTTTCCTTTATTTCACTATCACCATCTTCTTCTTCTTCTTCTTCTTCTTCTTCTTCAACTCAATCTAAGTTATCTCCGTCGTTCATCCCCAATGCGGCACCGTCGGCAAAGTTGGCGAAGTTGCGATTCAATGGTAAGTCCCTGACAGCAAAACCGATGGTACACAGAGCCTCTCGCACCAGCGGAATCACCTGCTCTGCTTCCTCATCTCCTACAACTCTTCCTTCTGCTCTTCTCTTCGATTGCGATGGCGTTCTTGTTGATACCGAGAAGGACGGTCATCGGATCTCCTTCAACGACACTTTCAAAGAGGTTTCTGATCAGTTCCTCCTCGACTTGTATTCCTTAGTGTCTTTTGTGTAGCTCATGTGATGAAATTTTGAATCTTTTTGCAGAGAGAATTGGGTGTTACTTGGGATGTTGAGTTATACGGCGAGCTGCTTAAAATTGGTGGTGGTAAAGAAAGGTATTTACACAATTTACTAGATCAAGATTTTGAGTGTTGATGAAGTTATCAATTTTGTATCTTTTTTGGATGAAATTGGATTTGGCTCTGTTTTTGTAGGATGACGGCGTATTTTAACAAGGTAGGTTGGCCAGATAAAGCTCCCAAGGATGAAGCAGAGAGGAAAGAGTTCATAGCTGGTCTTCACAAGCAAAAGACTGAGATTTTCATGGTTCTCATTGAGAAAAAGCTGCTTCCTCTTCGACCCGGTGTTGCAAAGTTAGTGTCACTTCTTATCTCCTAATCACTTGCTTTTGATCTCTTTGAAGTTGATTTTTAGTGTATGAACTTGTATGAATGTTTGTAACTTGTAAGGTTAGTTGTTTCTAGTAATCTTTTAGAATTTTATTGATCTAGTGTAGGTTGAGGTTAACTGAACCCTTTTGCTAATAATTAACTTTGTAGGTTGGTGGATCAAGCTTTAACAAATGGAGTAAAAGTAGCTGTGTGCAGCACTTCAAATGAGAAGGCGGTATGATCAATCAGGTTCTACTACTTCAGTTTCCTGACACTATCAGTATCATGATCATGTCCTCATGTGTAATCTTAAACAAGACTACACGCAGCACAGTTATTAACATGAATATGCGAGAATCGTCTAGCTTCAAAGAATTGTATAAGCTTATGGGAAATGTGAGTCTACTTTTTTTCTTCTCATTCTGGCCTGATCTCAGGTTTCTGCTATAGTTTCATGCTTGCTTGGACCAGAACGAGCCGAGAAAATCAAGATATTCGCTGGAGACGTAGTCCCAAAAAAGAAACCTGACCCAGTAATTTACTTACCTTCCATTCTATCACAACAAGTTTTGCTTGCTTTCATCTTTGTTAAAGACAGTTATCGAACTTTTGTGTAATTAACAGGCTATTTACAACTTAGCAGCTGAAACCCTTGGAGTTGATCCTTCAAAGTAGGTGTTACTAAGTTTTATTTTTACATGAAGGAGTCAGTTAAGATAACTCTCTAAAGATTTGGTTTTGTGAGTGTGTGTAGATGTGTTGTGGTTGAAGACAGCGGGATCGGGCTAGCAGCTGCAAAAGCTGCAGGAATGACTTGTATAGTTACCAAGAGTGGGTGAGTTTTATTAGAGAGCCCCCTTTTCAGTAATCACAATGGTCATTCATATCAACCAGAAACAAAAATGAATCATTCATCTTTGGATATTTGTATAGGTACACCGCAGATGAAGATTTTGAGAACGCAGATGCGATTTTCGACTGCATTGGAGACCCTCCAGAGGAGAGATTTGATTTGGCATTCTGTGGAAGCCTTCTCCAGAAACAGTTCGTTAGTTAAAAAAAAAAAAAAACACAAACCACATTGAGAAAAATTGTTTCTTTCTCTCAGCATTGGTCTGTGTATAAATAAAAGTAAAGCGTATCATTCATGTAAAAGAAAACCATACAATTCGATTACACGTTATGAACTGAACGTTTTAATATTTTGGGCTTGTGAGTGTTGTTGGGTTTTACTGTGTAAATTGGTTTCCTTTGACCACATTGTTGCTAATATCCTATGTTCAATTCGAGGGTACAAGAAGTACAACAAAACGCCGAAACACAAAGCTGAGTCTTTTTGTTGACTGAGACGACGTAAAGTTCGTTCCTTTACTGTATTTCAAATAATTATCAAAATTTTGATGAATTGAGGTTAAAGCTACGAAATTGCAAAAAGCTATGAAGCGATTCTTCAAACCCATAGAGAAGGAAGGCTCAACGGCGGCGAAGAAACCATGCCTCCTCTCACCGGAAAAGCGTGACGGAGACGGAGATGGAGTTGGAGAAGAGAAGAACCCGAAAGAGCCGTCCAAGTTTGTGACGTGGAACGCTAATAGCTTCCTTCTTCGGGTGAAGAACAACTGGACTGAGTTCTCTAAGTTCGTTTCTGATTTCGACCCCGATGTCATCGCCATACAGGTGATTCCTTCTGCTTTTTTTTTTTCTTTTATTCATTGGGTCGATTCTGAGCAATGTAAGTAAATGTGCTTAGGTGTTTGTGAGTGGAGCTTAAAATTATCCTAATCTTCTAGGGTTTTTGTTGAAATTGGTTTGAGTTTTCTTGATTTACTTTGCTGGCCCTCTTGTTGTTTGTTTGTTCTTGATTTTTCTCAAATTTAGCTGTAAGTGTTGATCTTTTCAAGTCAGTGGGTATTGCTATGGAAATATATAAGTTGATGGTTGCTTATGATATTTGATTTGCTGTTTAGTGTTCTAGTAAGCTACCCAAGTTAAGATGCTTTTATACATGCATTGGTAGTATGTCAGATTTTGTGCTTTGGATTAATTCTAAATGTGAGTTCAACTTGTTGACTTGTTGATGCAAATTCAGTCACTTATGATACTGTAAATGGTCAGTGGTGCAAACGACCAGACTCTTACTTAATTTATTTGTGGCTACTGACTACAATGGTGTTGTTAGTTCTTTTAGCGTCATTGTGTTTTGGGGCCAGATTACGAGCTTAGCGGTTGACTGTGTTGTTAATGTTAGGAAGTAAGAATGCCTGCTGCTGGTGGGAAGGGAAAACCTAAAAATCCTGAAGAGTTGAGCGATGACACAAAAGTTTTGCGTGAGGAAAAACAGGTACCATGGTTCTCTATTGACTTGCTTGTTTTTCTTCTGTTAATATCTGAGTATAACATCAAAGAACAAGAATTGTTAAAGTTATGTATTCTGATGCATTTGCGATTACTGGGAGATTTTGGTGTATTAGTTAGCATCAACATTGCAGTTGCATGGTTATAGACAAATTTAGAAGAAAGCAGGAGCCACTTTTGGACTAACAAACTCTCTTGTTGTTTGGATAACGTTCAAGCTTGATAATAGTTCTGGGAAACTTATCTTCTTGTCCCAACTGCAGATTTTGACACGGGCTCTCTCAAGTCCACCATTTGCAAATTATCAAGTTTGGTGGTCTCTCGCGGATTCAAAGTATGCAGGGACAGCTTTGTTAGTGAAAAAATGTTTCAAGCCCAAAAAAGTTTACTTTAACCTGGATAAATTAGGTATTTTTGATAACCTTGTTGCTTGTTCCGTATCATCACATGAATCTCTTTATCTGTCTTGTTATGGTTCTGCCATTTTCTTGACCTCAAAAGTTTTTGTACTCAGGAGAAACATATCATAACTAGATCAGATTGGTGACTAACTTACATACTGTCACTATTCATGCAGCATCTAAACATGAACCTGATGGTCGTGTTATCTTAGTTGAATTTGAGACATTTCGTCTTTTGAATACGTATTCGCCTAACAATGGTTGGAAAGAGGAGGAGAACTCGTTTCAGAGGAGAAGAAAATGGGACAAGAGAACTGTTGAGTTCGTAAACAAAACATCTGATAAACCTCTAATATGGTGTGGCGACTTAAATGTCAGGTAATGAGGATGTGTTTTCTACCTCTTCTCTTGCTATACTCTATATTTAAGCCCTTTAAGAATTACAGAATTAAAGTTGATGTTAATTCCTCGATTCGACTTTTTGTAATATGCAGTCATGAGGAGATAGATGTTAGCCACCCTGAATTTTTCGCAACAGCGAAGCTTAATGGTTATGTTCCTCCAAACAAAGAGGTAAGGATTACCAGATTTTAGTATGGTTTATTCATTATCATTTATAGATTTTATCGAAAAAAACATAGCTGGCTCTCAATAAAGTTATGTTTCCGTCGGCCTTTGATTTCTCTTCCTCTTTTTTTGTCTCTACATCTGCATTGTGACCTCTTATTGTAGATGACTTTACTATGCCTGAACCGAAAGCTTATCCGTGAGAAGGACTTTAGAATCATACAGTAACTACAGTGATTTTGAATCTTCTGATTATTGCAGGACTGCGGACAGCCTGGATTTACACCATCTGAGAGAGGACGCTTTGGTGCAACTATGAAAGAGTATGCATAATATGTCTTAGTAGTCTTACTTTCTAGAATAGAGATTATAGTCACTGAACATCTGATTCTAATTATATTGGAAACTGTTCCAGAGGAAGGCTCGTTGATGCATACCGGTATCTACACAAGGAGCAAGACATGGAAAGTGGCTTTTCATGGTCGGGGAATCCCATTGGAAAGTGAGTAGATACTAAACATTTTAGTTTTATTTCCATGACCAACATTTAATATCACGGTTTATACATGGCATGGAGTCCATAACCTCCACATATGTCTAAAGATGTATATGCTGGTTGCCACAGGTACCGAGGAAAGAGAATGAGGATCGACTATTTTCTGGTATCTGAACAACTCAAAGAGCGTATAGTATCTTGTAAGATGCACGGTCGTGGGATAGAACTAGAAGGTGCCATAAATAAAATATAAACGCCTGTTCATCACACAGATTCATAGAAATATATTGTGTAGCTCTTTTGCAACAATTTTGGTTCTTGATTTGTTTCAGGTTTCTATGGGAGTGATCACTGTCCGGTTACACTCGAGCTTTCAGCGCCATCTTCAGAAACAGAACAGAAACAGGTTTCTAACTAAGGTTATCTTCTTCTGTATTAGAACATAAGCCTTCTTAGACTCAAGCCAAAGCTTATATTATGAGAGTTAAGCTTAGATGATCTTTGAATTTACTTTGCCTAGAGATACATTGAAGTTAAGGTTCATGTTATTGAGACACACTTATTTGTCCTAGTTACTCTGATGAACTCTCAACGCTACTTATAACTATTGTTGTGCTTATCTTAACATGCTTTATTTTCCCAAGAAATGTAGATATATTTTTAAATTGTGAATCTTCAACTAATTATTTTTATTTAGTAACTTTTGTTAAGTGATCATTTCTAAAGATTTAGAGCTTTTTTTTGTTGGTGTAATTTTAAGCATATTATACACCTTTGCTTTATTGTGTCGTGAGTGGGTAGAGGCAACATTCGTTAAACCAAGGGCTCATATTCTTATAAAATCACATCTATGATGATCTATGTATTCAACCAACCAAAAAACACAATATATATGATACCTTTAGTATTAAATATTCATTCTCAAATCTAATTTCTGCTGACGTCACTAAATAAGTTTATGATTATATTAATACAAAACCCAAAATGTTTAAGGAAAAATATCTAATTTTAAACTTTTTAATCCATAGTAAAATTGTACTCTTTATGGTCTTAAAAAGGAGTTTTCGAATGTGCAAACGGATTTACAGAGAGGACAAACAAGAAATGTGTGTGTGTTCCGTCGAATCGAACTAAATTAAATGGCAGAATCGTAAATGATTAACAAAATAAGTACCCTTTTTGGGTATCTTTACATCAGTGTTCTTTACTTGTTTTAATACTGAGAAGAAATCACAATCTCTTGCTCTGCCCCAAACCCCATCCCAACCCCCTAAAAGAAAAATACAATTTTTTTCCTCTGTTTCTTTAATCCAATAAAAAAACAGAGAGACCTAAGAAACGAGATCAAACCCTCCCTTCGTGTTTTTCGAGGAGAAAAGTGGATTGACCCCTTTAAGACAATAAATCTATTGGCCGGAGAAATGGTGGAGACTCGTCGAATCTCTTAAAAAGTTTTTTTTTTTT
>NC_025693.1:18778006-18779241 GCF_000633955.1 Camelina sativa
AAAAATACAATTTTTTCCTCTGTTTCTTTAATCCAATAAAAAAACAGAGTGACCTAAGAAACGAGATCAAACCCCTCCCCTTCGTTTTTCTCGAGGAGCAAAGTGGATTGACCCCTTTAAGACAATAAATCTATTGGCCGGAGAAATGGTGGAGACTCGTCGAATCTCTTAAAAAGTCTTTTTTTTTTTTCTTCCCGTCTCTGCATTTTTTGTTCTGTTTATGCTCTGTAATGGCGTTTTAGTTACTACCCAGAGGCTGAGAGTGAAGCAATTTTGAAAGTAAGGTCTTTGTTTTTCTTTCCGTGTGAGAGAGAGAAAGAGATATGGCGGTTTCAGAGCAGAGTCAAGACGTGTTTCCATGGCTTAAATCGTTGCCGGTTGCTCCTGAGTTTCGACCTACTTTAGCAGAGTTCCAAGATCCTATCGCTTACATTTTTAAGATTGAAGAAGAAGCTTCTAAGTACGGAATCTGCAAAATTTTGCCTCCACTGCCTCCTCCTTCTAAGAAAGCCTCGATTTCTAACCTCAACCGTTCTCTGGCGGCTCGTGCGGCGGGGAAGGTTCGTGACGGAGGCTTCGGCGCGTGTGATTATGACGGTGGTCCCACATTCGCCACGCGTCAACAGCAGATCGGGTTTTGCCCTAGGAAACAGCGTCCGGTGCAGAGACCCGTGTGGCAGAGTGGTGAGGAGTACTCTTTTGGTGAGTTCGAGTTTAAAGCTAAGACCTTTGAGAAGAATTATCTCAAGAAATGTGGTAAAAAGAGTCAACTCTCTCCGCTAGAAATGGAAACCCTTTACTGGAGAGCCACAGTGGATAAACCCTTCTCTGTTGAGTACGCCAATGACATGCCTGGCTCGGCTTTTATCCCTCTGAGTCTGGCAGCTGCGAGGAGGAGAGAGTCTGGTGGTGATGCAGGAACAGTGGGTGAGACGGCTTGGAACATGAGGGCAATGGCTAGAGCTGAAGGATCATTGCTTAAGTTCATGAAGGAAGACATTCCTGGAGTCACATCTCCGATGGTTTATATTGCTATGATGTTTAGTTGGTTTGCTTGGCATGTGGAGGATCATGACCTTCATAGTCTTAATTACTTGCATATGGGGGCCAGTAAGACTTGGTATGGCGTGCCAAAGGAGGCTGCTCCGGCTTTTGAGGAGGTGGTTAGGGTTCATGGTTATGGTGGAGAGCTCAATCCTCTTGGTGAGTATCTTGTGAAGGTTAATTAGTGTTAA
>NC_025693.1:18780106-18784114 GCF_000633955.1 Camelina sativa
ATGGTTTATATTGCTATGATGTTTAGTTGGTTTGCTTGGCATGTGGAGGATCATGACCTTCATAGTCTTAATTACTTGCATATGGGGGCCAGTAAGACTTGGTATGGCGTGCCAAAGGAGGCTGCTCCGGCTTTTGAGGAGGTGGTTAGGGTTCATGGTTATGGTGGAGAGCTCAATCCTCTTGGTGAGTATCTTGTGAAGGTTAATTAGTGTTAACTGAGTGTGACTTATAGTTACTCAACGTTTCAGTTACTTGTTCTGATTGTTGTTTCTATCGTGTCTATGTCCTTTTTGATTCTTTTTTTAACTGTTTTATTCCTCCAAAAGTTGTCGGGGAAGAAGCTACATATGTAGCTGTATGCAAACAAACTAAATGGTTATGCCTCTTATGTTGTTGCCCAGTGACATTTTCTACTCTCGGTGAGAAGACAACTGTGATGTCTCCTGAAGTATTTGTTAAAGCTGGAATACCATGTTGCAGGTAATGGTTTCTATGTTTTTGCTCTGTTCATCTCATCATCTTGTTGTTTGCGTTCTCTTCTTTGGCCCGAAAATAACTGTTAACTGCTTCCATTCTATTCCTCTCTTTTCAATTGATTGGAATCCAGAGGCACCATTTTTACTCAAGTGGTTTGTTGGTATCAGGTTAGTGCAAAATCCTGGAGAATTTGTCGTCACCTTTCCAGGAGCTTATCATTCGGGGTTTAGTCATGGTGAGTAAGCAACTTTTATTTAGTATCTACAAGTGACTCATTCAAGATTTAATAGGATGAAGTAATTTAAGTTATCCAAAAAAACAATCTTGGGGGTTACAGGATTCAATTTTGGAGAAGCATCTAATATTGCAACTCCCCAGTGGTTGACAATGGCGAAAGATGCTGCCATCCGGAGAGCTGCAATAAATTACCCTCCAATGGTTTCTCATCTCCAGCTACTTTATGACTTTGCATTGGCTCTAGGTTCTAGGTACTGTTTCATTTTTTATATACACAATCCAACTTTTTAAGCTGCTTGAAGGGCTCATATAAGGTATGTTTTACTCATTTCAGAGTGCCAACAAGCATTAACGCCAAACCACGGAGTTCTAGATTGAAAGATAAGAAAAGAAGCGAAGGAGAAAGATTGACCAAAAAGCTATTTGTTGAAAACATTATCCGCAACAATGAATTGCTCTCTTCTCTTGGAAAAGGATCCCCAGTGGCCCTTCTCCCACAGAGTTCCTCAGATATATCAGTTTGTTCTGACCTGCGAATTGGATCCGATTTGACAACTAACCAGGACAACCCAATCCAATTAAAGTCTGAGGACTTTAGCTCTGATAGTGTTATGGTCGGTCTCAATAACGGTTTAAAGGATACAGTTTCAGTGAAAGAAAAGTTTACATCTTTATGTGAAAGGAACAGAAATCATTTGGCAAGCAGGGAGAATGAAACTCAAGGAACTCTGCCTGAGGCTGAAAGGAGGGAAAAAGGTGGAGCTGTTAGGCTTTCGGATCAGAGGCTTTTCTCTTGTGTTACATGCGGAGTCTTAAGTTTTGATTGTGTAGCTATTATTCAACCTAAAGAAGCAGCAGCTAGATATATCATGTCTGCAGATAGTAGCTTCTTCAATGATAGGACAGCAGTTTCCGAATCTTCAAACCTTGGTCAGGCTGCAAGATCACATCATCCACGTAAGTTTCAAGTTGCACTCCCTGTTTATGGCTGATATTTATCATTTCTCTTAATTTTATTTCATCATGCAGAAAGCATGGAAAAGCATGATGTAGATTACTTCTCCAATGTTTCTGTTCAGACTGGCCATCAAAGAACTTCAACAACTTCCCAAACAAATGCGCAAAAAGATAATGGTTCTCTTGGGCTGTTGGTTTCAGCATATGGAGACTCTTCTGATTCCGAGGAAGAAGATAACAGAGGCTTAGATGCCTCTACTTCGGAAGGGGAAAGAAAAAAGTATGATCAAGAAAGTGCATTTAAAGGATCCTCTTTTGATACAGATGAAAATGAGGTGGCTAGAGATGGTCGGACTTCTGATTTTAACAGCCATAGTCTTAACGGCAAACAAAATAATTTAAGCAAAGGCGATAATTCATCACTTCTGGATATAACTTTACCATTTGTTCCAAGATCTGATGACGATCCCTGTCGATTACACGTGTTTTGTCTTGAGCATGCTGCGGAAGTGGAACAGCAACTTCGTGCTATTGGGGGGATTCACATAATGTTACTATGCCATCCAGGTAACAGCAAAACTCCAAGATTTCATTTTTACTGGTCTTGTGACATTGCTTTATCAATTATGCAAATTCTTGAGTCAGTTTCATCATTTGAACGCATAATCATTGCAGAGTATCGAAGGATAGAGGCTGAAGCAAAAATAGTTGCCGAGGAGCTTGCCATCAATCACGAATGGCATGATACTGAATTCAGGAATGTGACCCGAGAGGATGAGGAAACAATTCAGGCAGCGTTGGATAATGTTGAAGCTAAGGGTGGGAACAGCGATTGGACCGTAAAGTTGGCTATTAATCTTTCTTACAGCGCTATTCTCAGTCACTCGCCTCTGTATAGTAAGCAGATGCCTTACAACTCCGTCATATACAATGTGTTCGGTCGTAGCTCTCCGGCAATAAGCTCACTCTCGAAGCCCGAAGTTTCTGGTAAAAGATTTTCCAGACAGAGAAAATATGTTGTTGGGAAATGGTGTGGTAAGGTCTGGATGTCGCATCAGGTACTATTGACTAACCAGAAATCATACTAACTCAGACATTACTACACTTCTGTTTCTGTTTGGTTTGGTTCAATTTAAGACTGCTTTTCTTTTCTCTCTTCAGGTGCATCCCTTTTTGCTGGAGGAGGACTTAGAGGGGGAAGAAGAAAGAAGTTGTCATCTCCGAACTGCCATGGATGAGGATGTCACTGGAAAGAGATTGTTTCCTTGTACTGTTTCGAGAGATGCAGCCACAATGTTTGGAAGAAAGTATTGTAGGAAGAGAAAGGTAAGAGCAAAGGCTGTGCCACGCAAGAAGCTTACTTCTTTTAAGAGGGAAGATGGAGTTTCTGATGACACATCGGAAGATCATTCTTATAAGCAGCAATGGAGGGCTTCTGGGAATGAGGAAGAGTCTTATTTTGAGACAGGGCACACGGCATCTGGTGATTCGTCAAATCAAATGTCTGATCAGCGCAAGGAGATTGTCAGACATAAAGGTTATAATGTATTTGAGTCAGATGACGAGGTTGCAGACCGTTCACTTGGAGAAGAATATTCTGTAAGGGAATGTGCAGTTTCAGAAAGCTCAATGGATAATGGCTTTCAGCCATATAGAGAGAAGCAGTCAATGTATGATCGTGATGATGATGATGATGATGATATGTACAAGCACCCTAGGGAGATTCCACGGAGCAAACGGACTAAAGTTTTTAGGAATCCAGTCTCATATGATTCAGAAGAAAATGGTGTTTATCAGCAAAGGGGAAGAGTATCCAGAAGTAGTAAGCAAGCTAATCGAATGGGTGGTGAGTATGATTCAGCAGAGAATTCTTTCGAGGAACTAGACTTTAGCAGTACAGGGAAAAGGCAAACCAGGTCCACAGCCAAACGTAAAGCAAAAACCAAGTCAGTTCAGAGTCCGAGAGACGCAAAAGGTCGCACTTTGCAAGAATTTGCATCTGGGATGAAGACTGAAGAATTGGATTCATTCATGGAGGGACCTAGCACACGGCTTAGGGTGAGAAAACCAAAGCCGTCAAGAGGGTCTTCAGAATCAAAACCAAAGAAGATTGGTAAGAAGAGAAGTAGTAACGCTTCCTTTGCTAGAGTTGCAAGTGAAGAAGATGTGCAGGAAGATGAAGAAGCGGAGAATGAGGAAGAGGAATGCACGGGGTACCAATGTGACATGGAGGGTTGCACAATGAGTTTCACTTCAGAAAAACAGTTGGCTTTGCATAAAAGAAACATCTGCCCTGTTAGAGGCTGTGGTAAAAGCTTCTTTTCACACAAGTATTT
>NC_025693.1:18784174-18784454 GCF_000633955.1 Camelina sativa
TTTTTTTTTTTTTTTTTTTGAAAATGAAAATAATTCCAATTGCAAATGCGTTTTGTTTTGACGTCGGGTGAAAGACTTTTGCATCTATGATAATTGATCTTCATTAATCCAACCAAGTGATTTATATGCTCAATGACAACGCCACCGTGTAATACTAGTTAATTAATAAAAGTGGACACACAGTATGATCGTAGTGGAATGTTTATAACTTAACTATATTAAACATTTTTAATATGTTTAATTTACCTTAAATTTAGATTTTTTTGGATTTCCAACAACA
>NC_025693.1:18784514-18787036 GCF_000633955.1 Camelina sativa
GAAATCGAAACCCTTTACTGGAGAGCCTCAGTGGATAAACCCTTCTCAGTTGAGTACGCCAATGACATGCCTGGCTCCGCTTTTATACCTCTGAGTCTAGCAGCTGCAAGGAGGAGAGAGTATGGTGGTGATGGAGGAACAGTGGGTGAGACAGCTTGGAACATGAGGGCAATGGCTAGAGCTGAAGGATCATTGCTTAAGTTCATGAACGAGGAGATTCCTGGAGTTACATCTCCAATGGTGTATATTGCTATGATGTTTAGTTGGTTTGCTTGGCATGTGGAGGATCATGACCTTCATAGTCTTAATTACTTGCATATGGGTGCTGGTAAGACTTGGTACGGTGTGCCAAAGGATGCTGCCGTTGCTTTTGAGGAGGTGGTTAGGGTTCATGGTTATGGTGGAGAGCTTAATCCTCTTGGTGAGTTTTCTTTTCCACCAAATGCCTATTGTTATGGCATACTCTGTTACATTGTCACTTATGTTAGGAAAATGTCGGGTTATGCTTGTGCTTGGTTGGTTTTTGTTTCAAATCTTTTAAAGGATTATGCGAGTCTGGGAGCTTAGTTTCAATTCATTGTCTCATTGTTGACATCTTGGGTCTCTATCGTTAACTACAAAAGTTGACCATGGAAGAAGATTTTTATGTAGCTATATGGAAGTAAACTAAGTATTTATGACTCTTATGTGCCTTATCAGTGACATCATATACTCTTGGTGAGAAGACAACTGTGATGTCTCCTGAAGTATTTGTTAAAGCCGGAATACCATGTTGTAGGTAATGGCTTTCTTGCGTGTGCTCTGTTAATTGAATAGTAACATCCAGAGGCAGTTTTTTTTTTCTATTGGCTTTCACACAAGTTGTTTGCTTGGTATCAGGTTAGTACAAAATCCTGGAGAGTTTGTTGTCACTTTTCCAAGAGCATATCATTCAGGGTTTAGTCATGGTGAGTTATCCACCTCACTTCTCTTCATGTTAATCATTCAAGGCTTACCATGTTGTAACTAATTTGTATTATCCCCTAAAAAAACAATCTTGGGGCTTTCAGGATTCAATTGTGGCGAAGCATCTAACATTGCAACTCCGGAATGGTTGAGAATGGCTAACGATGCTGCCATCCGGCGAGCTGCAATAAATTACCCTCCAATGGTTTCTCATCTTCAGTTACTATATGACTATGCATTGACTCTAGGTTCGAGGTACTTGTTTCTTATTCATTAACAGTCTCCCAACTTTTAAATGCTTGAAAGGTTCATATAAGGTGTGTTTCACTCATTGCAGAGTGCCAGCAAGCATCAACACCAACCCACGGAGTTCTAGATTGAAAGATAAAAAAAGAAGCGAAGGCGAAAGATTAACCAAAAAGCTATTTGTTGAAATCATTATCCGCAACAATGAATTGCTCTCTTCTCTTGGAAAAGGATCCCCAGTGGCCCTTCTCCCACAGAGTTCCTCAGATATATCAGTTTGTTCTGACCTGCGAATTGGATCCGATTTGAGAACTAACCAGGAAAAGCCAACCCTATTAAAGGATGAGGACTTAAGTTGTGATAGTATTATGGTCAGTTTCAATGACGGTTTAAAGGATACAGTTTCAGTGAAAGAAAAGTTTACATCTTTATGTGAAAGGAACAGAAATCATTTGGCAAGCAGGGAGAATGAAACTCAAGAAACTCTGTCTGATGCTGAAAGGAGGGAAAAAGGTGGAGCTGTTAGGCTTTCGGATCAGAGGCTATTCTCTTGTGTTACATGCGGAGTCTTAAGCTTTGATTGTGTAGCTATTGTTCAACCTAAAGAAGCAGCAGCTAGATATATCATGTCTGCAGATAGTAGCTTCTTCAATGATTGGACAGCTGTTTCCGAATCTGCAAATCTTGGTCAGGATGCAAGTGCTCCTGTTGTGAAGCTTTCACGTAAGTCACTAGTCGCGTATCCTTTAATGGTAAGTCTGCAAGTGTAACTGTATAGACATGAATGTTAGTATTTAGTAACTTTTTTTTCATCACGCAGAAAGCACGGAAATGCATGATGCAGATTACTTCTACAGTGTACCTGTTCAAACTACGGATCACTCAATGAAAACAAGCGGTCAAACAACTTCAGCAGCTTCTTTAACAAAACCCCATAAAGAAGATTGTGCTCTTGGGTTGTTAGCCTCAGCCTATGGAGATTCTTCGGATTCCGATGAAGAAGATGACATTATTGTCTCGGAAGAGAAAAACTATGACCAAAGTGGTTCTTGTGCATATGAAACACAGTCTTTTGTTACAAATGGCAACGAGGAGGCTAGAGATGGTCGATCTTCTTATTTGAACAGCCAAAGACTTGTATGTGGGAAAGAGAAAGGTGTTATTGAGGGCTCACATGCTACTTCAACTTGTTCGACACTTTCATCACCTGTGGAAATAGCTTTACCATTTGTTCCAAGATCTGATGACGATTCCTGTCGGTTGCACGTGTTTTGTCTTGAGCATGCTGCAGAAGTGGAACAGCGACTACGTTCTATTGGGGGGATTCACAT
>NC_025693.1:18787492-18788096 GCF_000633955.1 Camelina sativa
ATTTGAACAGCCAAAGACTTGTATGTGGGAAAGAGAAAGGTGTTATTGAGGGCTCACATGCTACTTCAACTTGTTCGACACTTTCATCACCTGTGGAAATAGCTTTACCATTTGTTCCAAGATCTGATGACGATTCCTGTCGGTTGCACGTGTTTTGTCTTGAGCATGCTGCAGAAGTGGAACAGCGACTACGTTCTATTGGGGGGATTCACATGATGTTACTATGCCATCCAGGTGACAGCAAAACTACAAAAATTATTTCTATTAGTCTTGTGACATTGTTTGGGTTGTCCTGAATTAGTTATGCATTCTTTAGTCCTTTTCATCATTTAGACGCACAATTTTTGCAGAGTACCCCAGGATAGAAAGTGAAGCAAAGATAGTTGCTGAAGAGCTTGCCATCAATCACAATTGGAATGATACTGAATTTAGGAATGTGGCCCGAGAAGATGAGGAAACGATTCAGGCAGCGTTGGATTATGTTGAAGCTAAGGGTGGGAACAGTGATTGGACTGTAAAATTGGGTATTAACCTTTCTTACAGCGCTATTCTCAGTCGCTCTCCTCTGTATAGTAAGCAGATGCCTTACAATTCTGTCATATAC
>NC_025693.1:18789320-18812078 GCF_000633955.1 Camelina sativa
GCCATCAATCACAATTGGAATGATACTGAATTTAGGAATGTGGCCCGAGAAGATGAGGAAACGATTCAGGCAGCGTTGGATTATGTTGAAGCTAAGGGTGGGAACAGTGATTGGACTGTAAAATTGGGTATTAACCTTTCTTACAGCGCTATTCTCAGTCGCTCTCCTCTGTATAGTAAGCAGATGCCTTACAATTCTGTCATATACAATGCATTTGGTCGTAGCTCACCAGCAACGAGCTCACCCTCGAAACCTGAAGTTTCTGGTATAAGATCTTCCCGACAGAGGAAATATGTTGTTGGAAAATGGTGTGGTAAAGTTTGGATGTCGCATCAGGTACTTTTACCTAACCTGAAGCCCTACTAATTCGGACATTAGTATACTTCTGTTTCTGCTTCGTTGGTTCAATTTAAGTTATATATTTCTCTTCTTTAGGTGCATCCCTTTTTGCTGGAGCAGGACTTAGAGGGGGAAGAATCTAAAAGAAGTTGTCATCTCCGAGCTGCTATGGATGAGGATTTCACTGGAAAGAGATTGTTTCCTTCTAGAGGTGCAACCACAATGTTTGGAAGAACGTATAGTAGGAAGAGAAATATAAGAGCAAAGGCTGTGCCACGCAAGAAGCTTACTTCTTTTAAGAGGGAAGATGGAGATTCGGATGACACATCAGAGGATCATTCTTATAAGCAGCAGTGGAGGGCTTCCGGAAACGAGGAAGAGACTTATTTTGGGACAGGGATTACGGCTTCTGGAGATTCGTCAAATCAAATGTCTGATCAGCAGATCAAGGGAATTCGTCGACACAGGGGTCTTAAAGAATTTGAGTCAGATGATGAGGTTTCAAACCGTTCACTTGGAGAAGAATATACTGTAAGGGAACATGCAATTTCAGAGAGCTCAACAGAGAAAAGTTTTCAGCTGTATCAACAGTCAATCGACAGAAATGCTTACGAGGACTCTGTGTATGGTCATGATGATGGTAATGTCTACAGGCACCTCAGGGGTATTCCAAAGAGCAAACGGACAAAAGTGTTTAGAAATCCGGTTTCATATGATTCAGAAGACAATGATGTTCATCAGCAAAAAGGAAATAGACAAGTTAGTCGACGAATAGGTGGTGAGTATGATTCAGCTGAGGATTCTGTAGAGGAACAAGATTTTTGCATTACAGGGAAAAGACAAACAACGTCTACAGCTAAACGAAAAGTAAAAAACGAGATAGTTCAGAGTCCGAGAGAGACGAATGAAGAATTTAATCCTTGCATGGAAGGACCTAGCACACGGCTTAGGGTGAGAATACCGAAGCCCTCAAGAGGGACTTTAGAAACGAAACCAAAGAAGATTGGTAAGAGAAGAAATAGTAATGCTTCCTTCTCCAGAGTTGCAAGTGAAGAAGATGTGGATGAAGATGTAGAAGAAGAAGAGGAATGTGCGGCGTACAAATGTGACATGGAGGGTTGCACGATGAGTTTCAGTACAGAAAAACAGTTGGCTTTGCATAAAAGAAACATCTGCCCTATCAAAGGCTGTGGTAAAAACTTATTCTCACACAAGTATTTGGTTCAACACCAGCGCGTTCACTCAGATGACCGTCCCCTGAAATGTCCATGGAAAGGATGTAAGATGACTTTCAAATGGTCTTGGTCTAGAACCGAGCACGTAAGAGTTCACACAGGTGCTAGGCCTTACATATGCGCTGAACCGGGGTGTGATCAAACATTCAGATTTGTCTCTGACTTCAGCCGGCATAAACGGAAGACAGGTCATTCAGTCAAGAAGACCAAAAAAAGATGATATATATATATATATATAGACACTATCATAAAGAGATCAACTAATCCATTGGATTTGGGAGGCATTATTTTAGTCAAAGTCTTAACATTTGGAAACAGTCAATTGTTGTTGCATTTACAGATTCTCGTCTTCTTTTTTACTGTTTTGAGTCTATAACAATCAATCCTATTGTAAACTTCTGATAAAGAATAAAAGGGGGCTGCTTGTTCAATCAGAAAGTTGAGGTGTATATGAGATCATAAACCTTAAAATATGGAACTTAATTGCAAAAGTTAAGAGAAACGCATAAAAATTGTGCATGTACAAAAGCTATATGGGGAAAAACGGCTTTTTCATACCTCCACAATAGCTCTCTGTTGAATTCATACATTTGACTATTGATCTGGTCTAAATATACATTATGTTTCTGAATTATTGAATTTCGTACCCCAACTTCGAAATCAATACCCCAAGTATAAATGTTGTGCCATAACATACAAAAACGTGTTTATGGTCTAACTCTGTTAAGCTTCTGTTTAATCAAAATGACGTGGATTCCACGTGTGCGCAGCGATTCAAAACGACGTCGTTTTGGGAAAACAGAGAATCTAACATTTTGGCCAAACAGAGAATCTAAAGTTTCAGATTGACCTGAAATTGAAAATGCCCAAATTTTAGGGTTCCTCCACCGCTAGAGAGTATCGGGAGAGAGGAAAAGAGATTTGGGAGAGAAATAAAAAATGACGTCGTTTTGGCCAAAATTTTAGACTCTCTGTTTTCCCAAAACGACATCGTTTTGAATTGCTGCGCACACGTGGAATCAACGTCATTTTGATTAAATGGAAGCTNTTGGATTTGGGAGGCATTATTTTAGTCAAAGTCTTAACATTTGGAAACAGTCAATTGTTGTTGCATTTACAGATTCTCGTCTTCTTTTTTACTGTTTTGAGTCTATAACAATCAATCCTATTGTAAACTTCTGATAAAGAATAAAAGGGGGCTGCTTGTTCAATCAGAAAGTTGAGGTGTATATGAGATCATAAACCTTAAAATATGGAACTTAATTGCAAAAGTTAAGAGAAACGCATAAAAATTGTGCATGTACAAAAGCTATATGGGGAAAAACGGCTTTTTCATACCTCCACAATAGCTCTCTGTTGAATTCATACATTTGACTATTGATCTGGTCTAAATATACATTATGTTTCTGAATTATTGAATTTCGTACCCCAACTTCGAAATCAATACCCCAAGTATAAATGTTGTGCCATAACATACAAAAACGTGTTTATGGTCTAACTCTGTTAAGCTTCTGTTTAATCAAAATGACGTGGATTCCACGTGTGCGCAGCGATTCAAAACGACGTCGTTTTGGGAAAACAGAGAATCTAACATTTTGGCCAAACAGAGAATCTAAAGTTTCAGATTGACCTGAAATTGAAAATGCCCAAATTTTAGGGTTCCTCCACCGCTAGAGAGTATCGGGAGAGAGGAAAAGAGATTTGGGAGAGAAATAAAAAATGACGTCGTTTTGGCCAAAATTTTAGACTCTCTGTTTTCCCAAAACGACATCGTTTTGAATTGCTGCGCACACGTGGAATCAACGTCATTTTGATTAAATGGAAGCTTAACAGAGTTAGACCATAAACACGCTTTTGTATGCTATGGCACAACATTTATACTTGGGGTATTGATTTCAAAGTTGGGGTACAAAATTCAAATATTCAGAAACATAATGTATGTTTAGGCCAGATCAATAGTCAAATGTATGAATTCAACACATGGCTATTGTGGAAGTATGAAAAAGCTGTTTGTAGACGACAATAAACTTGTCAACATAAGTATTAAAAAGCAACGGTTTCTTTGGGATTCTCATTCGTGACGTTTGTAGACGACAATAAACTTTAAAGTCTCTATAGAAAAAATAAAAATAAAGGAAACAACTTTATTCAACCCTTTGATCTTCTTCTTAAATCCCTCCTTGAAATTAGGGTTTTTTATTTGTAATGTGATTTACTGATTTGTGAAAAAAAAAATGGCCAATTCCGAAAAAATTGCAGATGGGTTTGAGGCAAAACCTGTTTCTGGATCTTACTCTGGTGACTTATCTGCTGATCGATCCCTTTCTGATGTCATCAATCACGAAACGGAGGAGGACTTGAGTGACCAGTTTAAGAATGTGGGTTTGAATGGAGTTACGAAAGAGCAGAGTGAGACGAGGATGAGTGGCGGCGTCTGTGAGGGTAGTGGAGGTTTGGATTCGAATGCTGTAGAGATCACCCAGGAAGAAGATGAAGAAGAAGAAAATGGAGACGGTGATGGTTATGGTTGGAGTGAGAACGAGAGTGAGGGGAGCGAAGCTGTGTATCCAGTGAGGCCAGGAGAAGAGGATTGCTCGTTTTATATGAGGACAGGGAGCTGTAAATTCGGATCCACTTGCAAATTCAATCATCCTCTTTCCAGAAAAATCCAAGTAAAAAACTTTCAAATTCTTACACTTTTCTAACTTCTTGCACGTTTGCTTCTGACAAGGATATTGGTTCTTAATTGTGTGTTTTAATTGATCTTAGTGAAGAAGATTTGTTTATAAAGATGCATCATTTTTTAAATCAGTGGCACATGCGTATATCTTTTGTGAGTAAGATAATACTATATAATTAGTGCTGTGTGCTTCGTTGCTACACCAAAGGAGAAAGCTTTATTTTCGTGTTTGCTTCTGATGGAACCAATCTATGTTGCTTTTGGTTTAAGGGTTTGTGTGCTTCAAAAGTATTGATTGATCAGAATGAATGATTAGTTTTAGCTAAGATCTTTTATTTTCGTTTTTTCTAATGGGATTGAAGATTGTATCGAAGATTGCTAGGGATAATAAGGTAAAAGAAAAGGAAGAGGATGGTGATAATCTGAGACAAATAGATTGCAAGGTTAATGTTACTTCTCTTTATTAACCTTGTTACATGCTCTCGTCATGTATCAGACGTTTGTTTTCTGAAGTTTCATTCTATCATCTTGATCTGCATTTTCAAGTCTCCCTTTTTCTTTGTTTTTTCAAATGTAAGTTACTCATATCCGGTTCATGTGCTCCAATTCCTTGCATGAGGTTTACAGTACTACTTTCGGACTGGAGGGTGCAAATATGGAGAAACTTGTAGATTCAACCATTCCAAAACAAATTCTTGTCTGGCCTCAGCACCCGAGCTTAACTTCCTCGGCCTTCCTATTAGACCGGTATTTGCCATTTAATTGATGCCATTTTCTTAACATTCTGTTGCTAGTCTTTTCAAAGCTACATAATGGTGTTTCAACCATCGGTAGGGAGAAGTGGAGTGTCCTTACTACATGCGCAATGGCTCTTGCAAATTTGGTGCTGAGTGTAAGTTTAATCATCCTGATCCTACAACCATCGGAGGAACCGACTCCCCATCGTTTCGTGGTAATAATAATGTATCCATTGGATCATTTTCTCCAAAGTCCACATTCCAAGCAAGTTCAACTTCCTGGTCTTCACCAAGGCATGCCAATGGTTCAACTCCTTTTATTCCAGTCATGCTGTCACAAACTCATGGAGTTCCTTCTCAAACTCCGGAATGGAATAGCTATCAGGTAGTATGTACACTAGCATTCGATCTTAATGATATATTATTTCTATCTGAATCATCAACGATGACTTTATCTTTGGTTTTCTTATCTGCCTAGGCTTCTGTGTATTCATCTGAAAGGGGTGTGTTTACCCCTTCCACCACATACCTTATGAACAATACCTCTGCTGAAACAAGTATGTTGTCACAATACCGATATCAAATGCCAGCTGAAGAATTTCCTGAACGTCCAGACCAACCTGAGTGCAGTTATTATATGAAAACTGGGGACTGCAAGTTCAAATTCAATTGCAGATACCACCATCCTAAGAATCGGTTGCCAAAGCTGCCTCCTTATGCTCTCAATGACAAGGGTTTACCCCTTAGACCTGTAAGTTCGTTTTTTTTTCTCCTTCCGTCGTCTCTGTTCTTGTGTGCTAGTATTAGAAAGTTGCTGGCTTTTTTATTGATAGTCTTTCTTTAATTAGTGCTCGTAGTTCTTGAATGTTTGATGAACTCTTTGACTCTTGTAATAGCCCCTTTTGAAATGTTCAATATAGAAGTCTCTCGGGTTTTGACTGATTGCATAACTGATATGTAGGATCAAAGCGTCTGCACACATTACAGTCGGTACGGCATCTGCAAATTCGGTCCAGCTTGTAGATTCGACCATTCCGTCCAGCCACCTTATTCGGCAGAAAGCTCCCAGGCCATTGTAGAACCTCCTCAGGTCGGTGCAAATGGGAATGAAAGTGACGGTTGGAATTGACAACCAAAACATTCAGGAACTTACATTATTGATACCTTGTGTCTCTATCATGGGTTTGAAATTTCTTAACTAAACGATTAGGTTAAACTGTACTCTCCAAACAATATCTCTCTATGTGGCAAGCCTATCCTCAGTGCGTTTGACAAATTTTCACCAAGGAAACTTTTGTAATCTGTAACTACCCTTTGACTCTTGAGGTTAAATGGAGCCTGCCTGTTTCTTTCATTGGTTGTTTACTTGCTTGAAACCTAATTCCTAAATAAATTTCACCATGGTTGGTTCATATTGTATGTGATTGGAGCTAAACCCTGGAACAGAGTTGCTCTAGATTTAGCTGCAATTAGCCTAACTAATAAGAAGTAGCAAGCAAAATGTATATTCATATACCCAAATGTGGCCAAAACAAGTGGAAAAAAAACCAAGAAACTCAACGAGCAAGAAGAAGAAGAGAAGTTTCCTACAACATCTTAGACGATCACACAGGTTTGATCGCTGTAATTTGTTGGAGATCACTCGGTTCCACGATTCTGCTTGCTAATCAGGTTCCTCAGAACAGAGCCAGTGCCAGAGTTAACGGAAACAAAGCCATTTCTTCTGCACAACCAAAGAGGAAAAAAGAAACCAAGTTATAAGCGGAGAGAATTATGCAATGAACACACGATTCTATCACGGAAAAAAGAAAGTACCTTTGATCGAGGGGTCTCGGATTTACGGTTCTGATGATGGTTGTTGTTACGGTGGTTCTGATGATGGTTGTTGGTTTTTGGAGGTTCTTGGTTTACAGGAGGTGTAACAATACTCTCGGGTCCTGCGACAGCGGTTTTCTTGGTCTTCTTGTCATCACGAGCATTGTTGAAAATGACAGTGAATCCTTGTGCTGATGCTGGATTGGTCGCGTCCCATTCCCCGAATTTTGGCAATTGTCTCCCTCTATTACCCTACAAAACCATGCAGAAACAGAATCGTTCATCATCAAAAAAATGCAGATTTCTGAAACTTTTGGCAATGGTTCTTGGCACAAATTCAAGACTTTTTTCAAGATAAAAGATTGTATGAAAGGAGGAGAGAACTTTAAAAACGTATCAACAAAATGAAATGACAAAGATGAATCATAATTCGATAATATGAGAGAATTCAGATGTGAAATTGTCTTTCTTTAAAAGGAGATAGGTTTTGTTCTTACCGTTGCCATCGTTCGATATTAGAACAGAGGATCTCGTGTTATCTGAACAGAGGAATTCGAATTTGATTCGAGGAAATGCAAAAAAAAAAACCTAAAGAAAGAGAGAAGGTGATGATGATGATCTGGGAAAGACAAAAAAAAAGGAGAGATGAAAATGTAATATAAGAGGAGGAGAGAGGAGAAGAGGTCGTCGTTTGAAAACAAAACCAAAATCTCTCTTTTTTTTTTTTTTTTTTTTTTTTNATATTCTCTCTCAAGTCTCACCACCTTTTCTTTCTTCTTTCCCGCGGCTTTCCCAACAGAAATACCTAAATTTAATTTGTAATTTTTTAATTAAAAAGAAAAAACGAAATGGTCATCGAGAGCAATAGACTAGAAATAACGTGAAGCATGCCAAAAGTTCTTGCCTTTTTCACCTACTCTATTTCAGTATTTTTTTATCCAAAAATATTACTATTTTTATTGTATTTTTGCTAATGTAATATTGTCTCTACCTCTAAGTAGTGACAAATAGAGATTATTCTAAATGTTTATATATGTTATATGGTCTATCCAGTGTGAACTTTTATAATTTATGAGAGAAAAAAAATCATAAATTTGCAAAAGAAGAATAAATCTTTCGGATTAATCCATGTTAAAGGATTTTGAGTTTTGACATTTCTCAGTTAATTCTAGGCTCTAGCTATAAGTTTTAGTTTTTAAAGTATAGAATATATTCTTTGTTCAAAAAAAAAAAAAAAAAAAGTATAGAATATATTCTACCTAGGTTGTGTGGGCTATTAAAGTATACGTCGTTCTACGATGGTTGGCGTTCAACTTCGTCAACTAATTTGTAGTAGTATTTAAGAAGGTGTTAAAACTTTTCAACTTAAAACAAAGACCCCAATCAGTGATCGTCAAATTACCAAGCGTAATTTGAGGCTTAAAAGCAATGTCCCCTAAACCATTTCCTTACAGATCGATGGGACGACGATGAAACTATGTATAACGTATTATATGCATATCACTGGATTTTGTTTTTCTAGGCCCATATAATAAGATTCATTCAGTGTATATATTAATTATATCGCAAATTTGGGTTGGTTAAGAGAAATAATTATAAAAAGAAAATAGCTATCAGTTGTAAACACATACTTATTTCAGATACAAACGAAACTTAATAAGTGAAGTTTCATAGGTAATTAACTTCATTTTGATGTGTTTAATATAATATTTCACTGAATACCAAACTTAAGTTTTTAAATGTTGTATGTAAGGAAAAACATCAACGTTGAAATGTTGAGTTTTGCTAATTTTTTTTTTTTTTTTACCAACCCGTAACTTATTAGACTCATAAGTCGTAACTATGATTTGAAAGAACAAAAATCAAGGCTCAACTCCAACGATCGAGTTAAACTTAGAATAACATAAAATTTGGATTCAGAAAACTTGTACACGATCGATTTTGAATGAACAAATAAACTACTCCGTAAAGATGTGCCAACCTTTCAAGTAAACCAACATGCATGACGAAACCATAACCCTTTATGTCGGTCATGAATAATAAATGATATTGATATGTTGATATCACTACTTCGTTTGATTAGTATCTTGTTGTTAGTCTTTCTCATATTTTTAATTTTCTGTAGTGAATCCAAAAAAAATACTAGTGTAAACAGTACTTAATAGTATTCATTTCAACATAAAACAATTACTAATATTTGGAAAAAAATAGTATGATGTAGACTTTACATAATTTAACATACTTTAACTATTCTCTCATATCTTATATGCCACAATATATAATTTGAAATAAAACACTTTACTATGAATAAAATATTTTTAGCGAGACCAATAATTAAAAAAGCATTAACTCAAATTGTAAAAAGAAAGAAGCAATTATACTATAACCGATGATGACCCCCTCGAGAATGTAAAACACTGCATGATCTAACACCGACAGACGACAGTGGCATCATGGTCTTAAATGCTCCATGTTATTTCCAATCTGATTGGGTTCGAACCTCCATGCTTACAACTTAAAAACTGGCCAAGCGACCATTTACAACTAAAGGATTAGAAAAGATAAGACAATGCATTAACAAGAATGAGGAACTCTCCAGATTTCTCCCTTTATCGTAGCTATTATTACGATATACTAATATCATTATCATTGACCTAAAAGTTTCAACCTTTAGGAAAATTGCAACAAGATTAATGAATGGGCTCGCATTCACTTCACACTCTGCACAAGACACCTGTAGGTTACGAAACCTTATGTATGGTCACTACGAAAATAAATTATGACAGCAAAATGTAACCAACCAATGAGGAAAAAGATGGTCCAACATATACATATATGGTTTCTTAGTATATGATATCAACAAAATGACTATTAATGATATTGGAATTGTCTTTTAGTACATTGTCTGTAGCTAACTATCCGATTAACATCAAAATATAAATGCTAAATAACGAACGTCTTATAAGTATTACAATCATTGTCATGATACAATTATAGGTATGGAACTTAACAAAAGAAAAGACCACATAGTATATGTGAAATGACAAAGAAAACATTAAAACAAAATGGCGAACAAAATAAAATAAAAAATATTCGGTTTTGAAAAAATCAATTTGTAAGGACATATTTTCTTTAAAACTTATTTAGATGCTACGAGGAGCTAAATCTTTGCTACTTAAACCGACCATGTATGAAGTACACTTTCAATCGCCGAACTTATTAGCTGCCGCACGTTGCGAGAATGATCATGAGGGATGGCTGAGATATATTTAATGGCTAACTAGTAATCCCTCCACAGCCAACTACATTAACCACCTCCAATCCATGCCTCACCTACTTTTTCTTCTTTCCTTATTTTTCAATTATAATATCTAATATGTTTTCTCATATTAATGTCATAGCCCAAAAATAGTTTTTTTTTTGGTTAAAATAGCCCAAAGATAGTTCATATTGTATTATTGCATATAACTGAACGCTAGGTCCAAACCTAAGTATAGTGCCACCATGATCGTTTTTAACATTTTTTTTTTTTTTGAATGAATGTCAAAATATATTCATCAAACCAAAAAAAAAGTCTTTTTTAAATATTGTGTGTTGGATGATGATATAACAAAAAAGTGCATTGCGGGTCACTAGTTAAAACTTCTGTTTACATTTGCACATTTTTGTATTAAAAACCTTCAAATATTATGCCTTTAAAAAACAATTTAACATATTAACATAAAAAAAAAAACAAAAAGAAACTTTTAAAACCAATCATACAAGAAGATATACATGTATAGACCACATAAAAAAAATTCAATCATCCAATCCAATTCCCAAATATTTGGTGGGGTTTAAGCTTTACACATGCTTTTTTCTTTTTGTTATTTTCTTTGTTAAAAATATAAGCACCACAAATTTTCATCTAAGGCTATAAATGGCTCCTCTATAGCTAGAGTTCTCGGGGATACTAACAAAAAACCAAAATCGACTATATATAATTCTTCAAAATAATTTAAAACTAAATTTGGATCTCATCTACCAGAAATTTGTTAACAATAAATACGTTTTTATATTTTATTATTTCACCACTACATATATAACACACGACGACCACTCTCATAATATTATAACCTCTAATTTCAAAACTCACTTCCTTTCACACAATGCCTTCCTCCATCTCTCTCCTCCTCACAACCGCCGTCTCCTCCGTGATCCTCCTCTTCTCCACCGTCTCCTCCGCGGCGCCAGTTCCGAACGTCCACCATCCATTCAACAAAATCTACGCCTTCGGCGACTCTTTCACCGACACCGGAAACTCACGCTCCGGAGAAGGACCAGCCGGATTCGGACACTTGTCAAGTCCTCCATACGGCATGACTTATTTCGGACGGCCAACGAACCGTTACACCGACGGCCGTCTCGCCATCGACTTCGTGGCACAGTCGATGAACCTACCGTTTCTGCCACCGTATCTTGGCCTGAGATCAACCAAAGGTAGTAACGGCACGGCCAGGGATACTCACGGCGTTAACTTCGCCGTCTCTGGAGCTACGGTGATCAAACACGCGTTTTTCGTGAAGAACAATCTAACGCTTGATATGACTCCTCAGTCTATAGAAACAGAGCTTGGCTGGTTCGACAAGTATTTAGAGACACTTGGAAACGATCAGAAGGTTTCGTTGTTTAAAGATTCTCTCTTTTGGATCGGAGAAATCGGAGTTAACGATTATGCCTACACCCTTGGATCTACTGTGTCAAGCGATACCATTAGACGACTTAGCATTTCAACTTTTACAAGGTTTTTGGAGGTAATTTTGAATAATCACCTCTCTGTTACATAATTTGCAATATGGATTAGGGATGGTTAGTTAGTTTTATCAAAAATGTTTATAAAAATATCATATATCTTACATATTACGGACCAGGTTGCGTTATTTAATTATATAAAATCAAACAAAGTGATTTTTATTTTATTTTTATTTTTTACATATATTGGCAAGTCATGACACTGAAGTGATTCAACCGACTAGTCATGCTTGAGATAATAGAGATAGCAAGAAGTCTGTAAACATGGACCTAACCGACCGGTTTGGGTTGAATTCGTTGTATGATGTTCGTTGATAACATTTTTTGAATCGTAATTGCAGACATTGTTGAACAAAGGTGTGCAATATATGTTGGTACAAGGACATCCGGCAACTGGATGCTTGACGTTAGCAATGTCATTAGCCGCAGAAGATGATCGGGACAGTCTAGGATGTGTGAAGAGTGCCAATAACCAAAGTTACATTCACAATCTTGCTCTTCAATCGAAACTTAAACAACTTAGGTCAGTTTATTTATTTATTTCTAATACTCTGGTTTTAAACATATGCTTAACCAAGATATATAAGTTTGCATGTCACATGATTAGTAATTCGAAAGATTTAAAATATTTTCTTTAACACACACAAAAAAATGATTTGAAGTTATTAGTATGACTTTAGAAAAACACATTTTAAACTCAGTCTATAAGAATAAAATGTATATATCAAACTCATCCAAATTCTTGAAAAAAAAGCACCCTTCAATTATTTAATTAAGATTACATTTTAGTATAAGCATATTAAAATTTCCTGCGATTGGAAATTTATTGAACATCAATGTCATAACTCATAAATTTTAGGATATCATATAGTATTACTGTTTCGAGGTGATTTGATAGGTAAGAAAAACAAACCTCTCGTGGTTGTACTTGCATTATCTTTAAAATCAACTTAATAGTACTTCAGAAACTGTGGTACTATAATATTAGTTGCTGTCCTCTATATGTATTTAATTTATGTTAGAAATGCGTTAAATAAGAACGAATCGATAGAAACAATATTAAAATTTCTGTTTTTAATACTAATATTTATGTAACAAATGCAGGATTAAGTATCCGAATGCCACAATAGTCTACGCAGATTACTGGAACGCGTACCGTGCGGTGATTCAAAACCCTGGCATGTACGGCATCACCGAGAAGTTCAAGGCGTGCTGTGGAACCGGAGAGCCGTACAACTTTCAGGTGTTCCAGACGTGTGGGACGGCTGCAGCTACGGCGTGTAAAGATCCGAGTCAATACATCAATTGGGATGGAGTGCACTTGACCGAGGCCATGTATAAGGTCATGGCCGATATGTTCCTCGGCGGCACTTTCACTCGTCCTAGATTTAGTAACTTGTTGATCAAGAAACTAAACAGTTTATAAAAGAATTTTTTAAAGAGTAAACTATTATGCTTTTAGGTTACAAAAGTCATCCTCCCTCTTCTTACGCTGGTTTTTTTCTAGAAATATTTTATTTATCCAAATGTAGTAGTATACTCTTTTGATTCACAAAAATTATAATGAGCGTTGTTTAGGTCTCTACTTAATTAGCAATAGTCTAAGTAGTAAAGCCCACGTCCAATATTGTAAGAGCCCCAGCGAAACTCCAGAAGCAACGTCGACGAATTGAACAGAACTCCACAATAATCTAAAAGTTAAGTTGTGCAATAGACTTCAGAGTTCAGAATAGCTCTTTATCTAGAAAAGGCCCACTATATTTATGTATTAGTTTTAAAATATGTTAATGTTTGTCCCACATCGGTGAAGAGGAGTTTTTGAAGACCATAATATTTTTAACCATAATATTTTGTCCCATAGTACCTTGAGCATTTTGCCATCTTAGTTTCTTTGTTATAATGTGAGACATTAAATATTTATATATATACAAGTGTTCTAAAATTTATAAAAAATAAAAATTAGTTTTTTTTGTTTATGGTTTGTTTGAGTTCGGGTATACCCGAATTACCCGAACCCGAACGGGTAATACCCGAACCCGAACCCGATACAATAAAAAATCCGAACGGGTTTTATATGTCTAAATCCAAAAATCCGAAAACCCGAAAACCCGAAAACCCGAACCCGAATGCCCAGGCCTAGTCTAAAATATTGTATCTTCTCCATACTAAC
This sequence comes from Camelina sativa, assembly GCF_000633955.1. NCBI lineage: Eukaryota > Viridiplantae > Streptophyta > Magnoliopsida > Brassicales > Brassicaceae > Camelina > Camelina sativa. The sequence goes on from NC_025693.1 coordinate 18,803,088, forward strand.
CACATCCCTCAGTTCTCTTAACCATTACGATACTTCACCTTCATATCCATTTTCTTATGTATGACAGTTAAATTGTATATCGTTATCCCTTAAACAAGGAAATGTTTTGATTTTCATAAATCTTTCAATTTAGGAGTCTATATATACAATAAAACCTCTATAAATTAATAATATTGAAACCGAAATCAATATTCTTATATAATCGATAATTATTAATTTATCTATAATTAAATAATTATCAATTTATAGATATATTTTTCTAATTTGATTTTTCTTAAAAAAAAAATTTAAAAATATGATTTATTTTTATTAGCAATATTCTTTTAGAATCAGTTATTCCGTTTTTCAGTTCGTCTGTATAAGAGTAGTGCGTTACAAGTGGATGGACAAAATGCAGAGGTTGTATGTTGCTTTGAATTCAAAGAAATCTAGAGACTATTATTTGGTTCTTTGACTTTTTTTTTCCCCTTTCTAGATCCCAAAGTACAGTAATCATAAATGAGGTTTGAAGATGTGATTTTAGATTTGTTAGCATGCTGAGATGTGAAATAGAAGGTATATACTTATGAATCTGTCATTGTGTCCAAAGAAAATGAGGAGTTCTGTTTGTTGCTTAAAAAAAAGAAAAAAAACTCTCTCGCAAAGTTTAGAGGTCGCCGGTTCGAGGGACGAAGGTTGGGAGGGGACCATATAAAATGCTCTGGTCTCTGGCATGAGGAGATGTACCGGGCCTATCGGAACCTCTTAGTAATTTAGAAAAAAAATTATGTTTTGAATAGGATATCAAATTTTGTTGTTATTACTTTCTTAGGAGAAGTACATGGAGTTCAGAGCTCTTGAAATGATAACCCCTCCAATACTCAACACCCTCAGCAAAGTTACCGAGAGTTTCTGGAAGTAGTAAGAATCTTTTGGTCTCGAGAATCGTATTACATGGTCTATATTCATATAATTATTACTTTTGCAGTGGTGCCATGGAGACCTACCGGTTTCACCTCTAAATTGAAGCTAGAGCGGTCAAAATGGGCTGTCCACGTCCATTTTGACCCTTCCAATATTGTCCAATTTGATTTTGGACAAATAGCTGTCCGTGTCCATTAACGACCATGCCCACTAATGCCCATATTTTTATGGGCTGTCCATGAGTGTCCATTGGACAACAAAAGATCCAAAAAAAAATTTGAACACAAAAGATCCAAAAGCATAAACAATTAAACATAAATGTTTCAAATACAAACATCCAAAAGCATAAGCATAAAGATCCAAAAGCATAAACATAAATGTTTAAAACACAAACATCCAAAAGCATAAGCATAAAGATCCAAAAGCATAAACATAAATGTTTAAAACACAAACATCCAAAAGCATAAGCATAAAGATCCAAAAGCATAAACATAAATGTTTAAAACACAAACATCCAAAAGCATAAGCATAAAGATCCAAAAGCATAAACATAAATGTTTCAAACACAAACATCCAACAGCATAAGCATAAAGATCCAAAAGCATAAACATAAACATATGGATCAACAATCACAAACATAGGTTTCAAATGGATCAACAATCACAAACATAGGTTTCAAATGGATCAACAATCTCTTCAAAACCTGTAAGCCAATTTCTAGCACAAATTAGAGCTTGGACATTAGAAGGAAGGAGTGAACTCCGATACTTACTTAAAACTCGGCTTCCAATGATGAATGATGATTCTGCAGCTACAGTCGTAATAGGAATGCTAAGGATGTCACAAGCCATACAAGACAGTTTCTTGAAAACGGTTTGCATTGTCCTTCCAATATTTCAAAACATCCATGCTCTTAAATGCCATCATGTCCAAAACCGGTTCATCCAAGTACTTGTCTAATGCTGACTTACCTTTAGCACCAACTATTTGGGAGATGAAAGCATAAAAGCCCTGAAAATGTAAATAAACATAAGACAGTCAAATCATGATTCAAAACCGATCACATAAACAGTTCAAAACAGATCAATACAAAAACAAATCACAAGACACAATCGATACAAAACACTTATATCGTATCCAGGAAGAATGTTTTGCTCCATATTGTTTGACTTTGAATTTTCTGCTGCTGTTTTTGTTGGGTTCTTCTTATAAACATCAAAAAACTTCTTCAGCTTCTTACGCAAGTGATCCACCCTTGCTTTACTAGTTGACGCATCAATGGTATTGAAGCAATACTCTATATAAGTAAACTTCAATCTAGGATCAAAGACCGCAGCTACAGTAAGTATGTCACTATAGTCCTCCCAATACTTGTCAAATTTCTCCTTCATACCTATCACCATCTCACAAATCACATCGTTATAAGAGTACTCTTCAGCTTTCAGCCAAATTTCAATTTTCCATACCTGATTGAAATACAAATTGTTAGTTGGATAAGAATTTGTATTATGTCGATCATAATCAAAGTTAATTATAAATTTATAATACCTGATTGAAATACAAATTGGCAGTTGGATAAGATGAACTAGAGATCAGATTCGTCATCTCTGCAAATGGGGTCAACAGCTCAAAGATCAACTCTGCTCTTGTCCACTCTACATCAGAAGGGAAATATTGATAACTTGTATCAATCTCTGCAAGATGGCGAAGGGCTTCCTTATAGATGATTGATCTTGAGAGCATAAGGTGAGTTGAGTTCCACCTAGTTGATACATCTAAAAGTAGTCCACCCTTAGCTTCAATTCCCATTGTTTCCACACATGTTTGAAAGGATTGTTCTCTAGTCTCACTCACCCTCACAAACTTAACACTATCTCTGATTTTATATAGAGCACCATCAATCACATCCAATCCCTTTTGCACAATTAGATTCAAGATGTGTGCAGCACATCTCACATGAAAGAACTCTCCACTACATACCAAATTTTTCCTAAGCTGCCTCTTGAAGATTCCTTGCATATTGTCATTTGGGGAAGCATTATCAACCGTAATTGTGAACACTCTCTTTTCGATTCCCCATTATTTTAGCAATGTCAACACCTTTGTAGCTATTCCAGCACCCGTATGTGGAGGAGGAAATACACGAAATGACATTAATTTTGTCTTTAAATTCCATACACTATCGATATAGTGTGCAGTCAAATACATGTATCCCTCTATTGTGATTGCCCTCCACAAATCTGTTGTTAAACAAAAACTACCCGGAACTTCATCTAACATCTTTCTACATGGATCCTTCGTCGAACTACTTTAGCTATCTTCGTGTAGCTCCTATCTTTCCTTTGATGTTGTTTTTACTTTGTGTTAAACTCCATTATCTCATTTCCTATGGTTTGTATGAACTTGATTTCGTTTGATTAATGAAAGAAAGTGTTTGTCCAAAAAAAAAAAACACTCACACTCATAATAAGTAGCATATATTATTAATACATATTCGTTAACTACGTTCTAAACTCGACTCAAACATACCCAAATCTTGATATCTTGATATATTTTAAACTTGCTCACCAAGATTATTTCTACTCACTCACATAAAACCATAACATTAAATTAAAACACTATAGATACTTCTCATTCACAATATCTAATCACACCAAACTCGATAAACACAAGCAAAACAAAGAGTGTAATATTTATAGATATAGTATAGATCTAATATTGTATTATTGCTACATCTCATCAAAGAATGAGGATGAGGAGACTCATGATGTAGAAAAAACTGATGGATGTTAATGTCAAGATTGAGAAGAAGAAGTGATATTATACTTTGTTTTGTAGTTGATTTTTTCAGTGTTTCTCATTGAATTTCACTTCTCATACTCTTTATCGGTTTTTTGGGTTTAAAGTTATTTGGTTTACTAATATTATAAATAAAGCAAAGTTTTCTGTCAATAGTTTACCAAATTAAATAAGATAAACATGAATTTTATAATACAAAATTTGTCCCGTGATGTACCACATGGTCAATCCTAGTGTTCATTATATTTAGTTTGTGATTCAACATATAATTATATAAAAATCATTATTTTAAAATTTAATTCAAATATGTACTTTAAAGATATAAAAAAGATTTTTAATTGTATTTTAAAATTTTTATCGCACTTCATTTAATTTAATAGGAAATATGTATTTTTTACTTTGAAAATAGTTTAGTTTTTAATTATTAAATACTTTAGATTATATGTTAGTTTATATGAAAAAACTTAAATTATATATTTAAATCACATAGTAAATTTTCGTTTTCATTACTCAAATGCTCAAAAATACTAATGAAAATTATTATCAAAGTTGAACGATAAAAAAAACAAATAATTTTAAGAGATATGTATAATATATGTATTATTATATTTACATAAGTGTTGTTAAAAAAAAAATATTTACATAAGTTATATATTTTGATATTGTATGATTTGAATAAATAAAAGTGTAAAAAATGTTGATGACATTTAAATTCATTTGTTATTTTTTTTTAAAAATTATCAAATAGATTTAAATTAATTAACATATTTTATTATACAACAATCCGTGCATTTGCGTGGGATATTATTACCTAGTTAGTGTTAAAAACTTTAAATCAAAATCAAATTATCAACATTTGCTAAGGAAAGGAAAGGTCGCCGTATGCTTTCCAACACAAACGGGAACTATAAATAAAGGATCTTTTTCCAAAAATTTGGTCATCTACACTTTTTTTTTAAGATTGTCAATTCTGACGAAAATACCCCTACTAATAGAAATAGTGAAATTTTTAGGAGTTTGAACTAATAAACAAACAGAAAACCCATGTTAGTATACAACTGTGAAAAAAAAAATTTGAAAAAAAAATGTTTTGGGTGTTAAAAATCAGTTTGTAAATTGCTGATTTCTGGTCTAAATTGTTTAGAATAGACTTTCTATGATTTTTTCTCTTTCTGAAACATTTAGATTGTTCATTCTACAGTTTGTACATGTTCTACGAAGTTTAGACGGGAAATTTGTTCTAAAAATTTCAGAACCTGAATTATGTATGTTCTACAAAATTAAGAATATGTATTCTACGTTTTTCTTCATTCTACATCAATTCAGAATTTGTTTTCTACGTTTTACCCTATATACTAAAACAAGTAGAAGATATATCATAGAAATTTTAAGAATTTGTAATTTGTAAACCTTAGAATACCCTAAAAATAGAAAGAAAATAAATTAAATAAGGAAAGTGAATATTTTTAAATATTTTTTAAATATTCTTAATTTATGGTTAAGATTTCGTAATTATTGTTTAGATTTGTTCTAATACATTTTAGAATGCGTATTCTAAATTATTTAGAAGATAAACAAATTAAGAAAAATCGACATTATACCTTAACGTGATCGGTCACCATCTCTTCCACCTTCCACAAAAGCTTAGTAGACTCATTTGTTTTGAAATTCGTTGATGGTGTTTTCTTTCAATCAAACTTTCATTAAAACCAGAGTACAAAAAAGCGACTAACAAAAAGTGTTAAGCATAACAACAAAATACAGAAAGCAAAGACATCATATCATCTTCTTATAAAGCCACACCATTGAAACTGCCAATATGACTAGTACACAAATCCTCTGCTTGTTCGACTTCTCCATACTCTCTTTTGCAACCATTAGCTCTTGCCTGATGATCTCAATCATATTCTTCTCCATATTTTCTTCCATCTCCTTCACCATCTCCTTTTGGAGCTCCACATTGTTTGTTACCATCTTTTTTAGATCCTCTAAGAGTTGGTTTTGTTTGCTTTCAACATCCTAATCTCCTCTAGAACAGCATAATCAATCCAACGGAACATGTGTTTCTCCTTCTTCTCCTAAAATCATTGTTTCGATAACAATATTTAATAAATTTCAGCTATTGTGATGAATAACGACTGATAAAAGTAAATTACCTTCACACCAACAACACATCTGTAAAATCTCCTACAGGGATTCTCTTCCGTCTTTGAGGTGTAGGTTCTAATCTCTCCACCACACCAGCATCTACACGGAACTCCAACCTGAGAACTTCTAGATGGTAACCCTGACGAACCAGCCGAAGAACGTTGGCTCATGGCTCCTATCAGTTTTTACGATGAAGAAGAAGAAAGTATCGGGAAAGAAGAAGAAGAGAGTATTGGAGAGGAAGATCAATTATTGGAAAAGAAGATCCCTAATTTTAAGAAGAAGAAAGTATCGGGAAAGAAGAAGAAGAGAGTATTGGAGAGGAAGATCAATTATTGGAAAAGAAGATCCCTAATTTTATTTTTTTTCTTAATATTGAATTAAAAACCGGGTCATCGGTATGCTTACATCGGGTCAACATTTAAATTTGGGTCAATAGCTGGTTTAAATCTGATATGTTTAAATTATGGCAAATCGGATATGTTTTTGTGTTGTTATGTTAACATTTAAATCGGATATGTTATGTTTTTGTGTTCTTTGTGTTCTTATGCTTAGGACCTTATGTTATTGAGTCTCATATTAGTCAGTCCTAAATCAACACCATCGAGGATTAATACTAATGAGTCTGATATTGGTCTAACAAGCAAAAGCATCAAAAACCATCATTTACAAAACAATCATAAAGACACTTAAAAATTAGGCAAGGTCTACAAACTCAGCCGCATACACTGGACGCACATAAGTTTTCATTCGTTCCACTAGCACAGGATCCTTTGCTGCTGACCAAAGATCGACTGCCAACTTCAAACGAGCTTGCTTGATGTTTTCATCGTCAATCAACTCATAAGATAGATCACGCATGTGACACTCGATATACTTCAAGGCATAAACTCCACAATCACAACTTGACCGATTTAATTTAGTTGGCATACGAACCTGGATGATCTCGTATGGAGTCAACAAGGGAGCTTTTNGTGAAATTAAAAACCGGGTCATCAGTATGCTTACATCGGGTCATCGGTATGCTTAAATCGTGTATGTTTAAATCGTGTATGTTTAAATCGGTATGCTTAAATCGCTATGCTTAAATCGCTATGCTTAAATCGTGTATGTTTAAACCGGTTCATCGGTATTCTTAAATCGTGTATGTTTTTGTGTTCTTATGCTTATGACCTTATGTTATTGAGTCTCATATTAGTCAGTCCTAAATCAACACCATCGAGGATTAATACTAATGAGTCTGATATTAGTCTAACAAGCAAAAGCATCAAAAACCATCATTTACAAAACAATCATAAAGACACTTAAAAATTAGGCAAGGTCTACAAACTCAGCCGCATACACTGGACGCACATAAGTTTTCATTCGTTCCACTAGCACAGGATCCTTTGCTGCTGACCAAAGATCGACTGCCAACTTCAAACGAGCTTGCTTGATGTTTTCATCGTCAATCAACTCATAAGATAGATCACGCATGTGACACTCGATATACTTCAGGGCATAAACTCCACAATCACAACTTGACCGATTTAATTTAGGTGGCATACGAACCTGGATGATCTCGTATGGAGTCAACAAGGGAGCTTTTCCATCAACCTTTTTGTGAATCTCCTTCACAAGACGAGGGATGACATTAGCGAATGGCTCAACGTGTCTTCTGTTTTAGTATTGATTACAGTCGAAGACTTCAATTATTCTTAGTCTGAAGTTAATGCAAACTGAGATCCAGTGATTACCGTTAATGAAGACCGGTGCATAAATTCTGTCCAAATCTACAGCCCAACTTTTTCCTGTATTTCCATGAGATGGCAGTTCACCTTTGGCATACTCTAACAAAAGGTGATTCCAAGTGTGGGTTCGTCCTGCTGATCTAAACTTATTGTAGTCGGCCTTAACGTGCTCGCTAAACTGACAATTCATGAAACCTACACGATCCAACTCTAGGCGGCCTAAAGATGTATGCTCCCGAAAAATATACATTATTGCATCCATTTCCTGTAAATATTTAAAGACTCAGGTTTGTCTTACTTTAAGAATATAAAATATAATATTTAAAAAGATTGACATGTACCTCGTTTCCAAGCCATTTTCCGCCCATCATAACTCGGTTAAACAATTCTCGATCAAGTAAAGTTAGACCCAGTTGAATGCTTCTGTAAACGTAAAAAAATTGTAAGATTACAAAAAAAAATTGATAAATCATAACATGTATATAAAAATGTTTGAATCACGTACTCGAGATGCCTACTCCACTCTTCGAAACCATTCCATAGATCATCAGAAACGAAAGTCAACACCGCATCCGGTTCATCTTTACCCGCGTCTTTGGGACTCAGTGTAGGATCAAATCCGGACACAACAGACTTTTGAGATAAGTGTCCTACTTTGTTCTTTAGATAGTCTTGTGTATCAACATTAAGGTCTATTAACAGATTATCTAAATCAAACAGTTCAACCTGTCAAAAAAAAAAATTTATGAAAGGCTTTAGTTAAAGTTACAACACATAAGTTTACAACACATAAGTTACAACACATAAGTTACAACACATAAATTATGTTTACAACATACACATACAAACAAGGATACAACAAAAAGGAAAGACCACACAACATATTACAATCGAACAAGGCATTGAGCTACTTCTTACGTACCGAAGTTTTGGGCTTCACTCGTGATGGACTAGGATCCACTACTGCTGGCTTAGGATCCACTTCTACTGGTCTGGATATCAAGGCCTTGATATCTGATACATCTTTCTCCAATGTTAGCAATCGTTCCCCAAAGGTCTCTGTGAAGCTCTTGAAAGAAGAGTCAATTAACTCCTTAAAGAACCGCTTCATATCATCTCCACATGAACAATGTGAAGTTGATGCTCTCTGAGATAGCACCATTCTTTTCCGTGTCTCTGCTCCATGGTCAACTTGCTTCTTCTTCCTCTTCTTCAAGCTAGACACTTCTGGGATATTAGCTTGCTTCTCACCACTCTCCTCTCCAACCGAAACTTCATTGTCCCCTCCAACAGTCTGAGATTGTTCCACACCAACATCCTCAATGTTATCATCTTCCACACCATATCCTTCGCCACTCTCCCAAATATGATCTCCAAAATCATAGCCAGATCTGATCAAAGCTTCCAAGTT
>NC_025693.1:18813097-18820330 GCF_000633955.1 Camelina sativa
CCCTCCAACAGTCTGAGATTGTTCCACACCAACATCCTCAATGTTATCATCTTCCACACCATATCCTTCGCCACTCTCCCAAATAAAATCTCCAAAATCATAGCCAGATCTGATCAAAGCTTCCAAGTTGTCCACTTCACAATCTTTAATTTCATCACCCCTCAAAAATTCAATGGACTCCAATACATCAAAGTTTCCAGTGGAGGAAATGCATGGATAAACAACATCCTGACAAAACAAAAACAAAGAAATCAATTTAAAAAAAAACTCAATGTATTCGAATTTAAACTTAAAAGAAAAAAAAAGAAGTCAACTGACCTTGTTTCCAATTGATTTCTCTAAAAGGAGGAGCTCATCATATGATACTTTAGCAGCACCTTTCCAATTAGAGATTCGGCTAAGTGTAATCTCTGTGTCAATCTTCTCTCCCATAAGTTGTCCAATGAGAGGAATGGCTTCCATAACCCAAACTTGAAGAGCATATGAGAAACCATTGAGGATGTAACTAATGGGGTTCTTCAGTTTCTTTCTTGCTTCCACTATAGAGCTAACTAAATGGTCAAAAGCTACAAGACCCCAAGGATAAGTCCTAACCTTCTCTAGATCCATGACCAGCTTGATGTATGAATGTGGTATAGCTTTCTTCTCATCCTTAGCCACTACCAACCCAGCAATCACACAAACATACACAAACCGAATTCTATCTTCTTGTTTTCTCCACGATGGAGCTGCTTCAAGGTGGGTCTTCATCAAGTTTTGAATGGTAATGATACCACCTCTCTTCAACAATTTGCTCCAAAACCCATTATCATCTGTCCAACTCTCTGAATCATGAATGAAATCGGCTGAGTACTTAAGACCAGTAACTGCATGGAATTCTTGCATTGAGAATCTAAGCGGCTTCTTACCAAACACAAACCACAGCTCATGTCTTCTCTTAGTCACCAACTGCCTACACATGATGCTGTGTATCAACCGAGCTGAGTACCCAAGACCATTCTCATACAATGCAAATACAGATGCGAAAACTGGATCACCCTTCACAATCTCATACTCTTCTGGTAATGCCTTCTTGATTTTGTGTAAAATTGACATTCGGCAAGTGTTATTTATTTGTCCAACTTGTGGCTCGCTTCCATCTTCCATAAGCCGTTTAGGGTACTTCTTTTCCATTCCTGCCGAAAAAAGTAAAAAATGAATTAGTATAAATTAGCCAAAACTGAAATAAATCAACAAAGATATGAGACTTCAATATTGCAAAACAAAAAAAATAGATTACTAAAAGTATGATTTAAGAACAAGAAAACTATGACTATAAATCATTTAGCTGCTAACAGAAACTTTAAAAAAACAAACAAGATAAGACTTTTATAACCAAACTAGATACCACTTGTAAAAAAAAAAAAACTGTACTTTGGCTCTTACTTGTATCAGAATCTGATGGTGCTTTTGTTGAGGACATTGACATTTGCAACTTATGATCCAATTCTGCTCTCACCCATGGTAAGTCATGACTGATATAGACAGGTTTTCTGAAGTAAGAAGATCAAAAAAAGAAATCAAGTTTTTTAAAAATTACATAACCTGTTAAACGATGAAACTTGTAAAGAAATTTGTAATGAATTCTACGTTCCTGTTAAGCGGTGAAGATGCAAAATATGTTATGATGTGACAAGCTAAGAAGCAGTGAGAGAAGGAAACACCTCTGAAATCATAAAAAAAATCAACAAAGACATGAGAAAATTATATACTAAAAGTTCAATTTCGAAATGAAATTAATACAGATTTTAGAAACTATGACTTAAGAGCAAAAATACTAAGATCATTAATCATTTAGATGCAAAACAAGAATTTAAAGTATGTAATGATGAAAAAAGGTCCCAAACAAAGAGATGATGATTACACGTACTGTTCTGGAAGACACTATAGTTTCTTAATAGCAACCTAACTCAACCAACCATATGTATATGCCAAACTGTTTGTTTAAAAGATGATGAGAAAAAAATATATCCTAGATTCCTCTGATCCGATTTTCGAAAAAAATATCTACAAACAAGAAGGGACTACAGAAGCTAAATCTATTGAGAATATTGCTGCAACAAAGTTCTAACCTGAGTTCTCTGACTTCCCAATTTCGATTCTTTCCACCTTAACCTGCATAAATTACAGAAAACAAAACAACGTTACAATCAACAACGTAATCGCTCATATTTAAGCTCATATCACCCTACTTAGAATCAAACAAACTAAGAAAAAGAAAAAATGAAGAACTCATAAGAAAAAGCAAGAGATTGAAGCAAACTTTTTCACTAACCTTATCGTTCACAAAAAATGTTCACTATTGTTCCCATCATCAGTCTTGTTCTAGTTAACTAGCTTTATCGATCTTGTTTCATCAACCCTAGAACACAATTTTTTCTTTAAAGTCAATATAATACTAAAAATAAAACAAACGAAGAGCTTCAACTTAACGTATTCACATTATTAAGTGCAAAAAAATCAAGAATTATATGGTCTAGATGCAAAACGGATCTAAAACTTTGATGTTCATTTGAATTCTTGATTGAAATCGAGATTACAAAGGACAAAAGTTAAACACTCCTAAAAAAATTCCACAATTATACATACCAAATTCGATAAACATGGATAAATGGTTAAGAGAAATCCAAACTGATAATTTGATAATTAACTTATAATTATACAATTTGAGGTTGAAATCGAGATTAAACAAGGACAAAATTTAGACATGCAAAAAAAATACACAAATTAAAATACCTAATTCGATCGACAAGGACCAATGGAGAAGAGAAATCCAACCGGAATTACCTTGAGATAGTGAAGAGGAGACCACCAAAACGACTAAGCCGCCGATGGATATAAGGCGGAAGACAGTGAAGATGGAAAAACGGCGGAAGACCGTGAAGAAATCGAACCGGCGGAAGATGGTGAAGATGGAGAGAGATGTCGACGATGGAGAGAGCCGACGGTGAGATGCTGACGATGGTGAGAGACGAGAGATGGTGACGACGGTGAGATACGGCAGAAGAGTTTTTTTCTCAATTTCTTGATGCCTTTTGTTTTCTTAATTTGTCGAGACAAAGTCACAATTTCATTATTTTCTCAAGATCCATTACGAAAAATTTGGCCCACTAGACTTATTTTCTCAATTTTCCTTATTTCAATTTTTACTGATTTTAAAATTTCAGGAGTCAAAAAAACAACAAATTTTATCTGAAAATATAACTAAAGATATAATTGACTACTTTTATATCCAAAACCCTATATAACCAAACTTAGAAAAAAAAAGTGTATATGGCCAAATTTTTGGAAAAATATCCTTTATTTATAATTTTTCCAAAAAAAAAAATCAAACGACAACGTTTTACACTTCAGAGTTTACTACGGACGATTTCTACTTTTCTAGTTTCGCTCTCTCTAGAGAGTTTCTTCCATGGCCGAAGCGACTAAGCAAGAGAGAAATCTTCAGAAAATTTTGCTCGAAAAGGTCGCAGAAGCCATCTCTGCCATTGATGATGCGAAGCACGTAGACCAGGTGATTTCCGCTATTCATACCGTCGCCGTTCTTCTCTTCCCGGTCGATCCATCGTTGTTTTCCGGTATTCTCAGTCACTTGTTCCCCTGTTACTCTAACTTCTCACCTAAGTCCCTTCTCCAATCAAAAGTTCAGATTTTGAGCTGTTTTGTTGTTATGGAAACTTAATTGATTCCTTCCACCCTCCATTAAATTGCAGGGAGTATTGGTGAGAAGTACAGAGAAAGGGTTTGTAATTTTTACTATGTTTTTTTTGGGAAATATTGAATCTTTCCACATTGTTACTTGGTTCAGGAACCTTTGGCTTACCTTATGATTATGTATTTGGTCGGCCACACAGGTCTGTAGCCATTCCGTAGTTCCTTCTGCAGATGAGAGAAATGATTGGTTGGAGACGTTCTACCGAGGGGTTGCGTTTCCAACATTTGCTCGGGTTTTGTTACTTGGTAAGTTTTATCATAATCCACTTTTTCTGATTTTGTTAGCCCTTGTTGATTTGATTGTTAACAATTTGTTGTTTTCTTGATCTAATTTGGAAGTTATGTTTAACTAATTCTTGTTATATTGCAGATGTTGCTTCGGATTGGCTCTCTTGTTTCCCTATTTCAGTGGAAAAACATTTGTATGATGTGTTCTTCTTAGATGGACCTGTTATCGAGGTTGTTCAGGTCTTGGTTCCTTTCCTACATCGTGTGGAAAACGGTGGCTTTGATACTAATTCTGTCCAGACTAATGTGGAAAGGTACTCTAAAACAACACTTCTGTTTTTGGCTACATCCTTTTGTTCTTTTCCATTGAGCGTCTTCATAAAAAAAAAGTTTACAACCAAGGGTTGTTTCTTGTGTGTTTATTATCGCCTCAGTGACCAAAGTTTTCATTAATCCTCACCTTTCAATCATTTGAGTCATGTTTAGGCGTGTTCTGAAGATGTAGACAATATCACTTATCTTAGTGGCTCAAGCGGCCATTTTGACATTTTATCTGCATATGAATCTCTGTCCAGTGATATATTTTGACTGTAGCTGATGTAAATGTGACTATTAGTGTAGTCTTAGCATGTGGTGATATGATCTTTGCTTTTAATGACAGATTGCTTATATTGTGTTTGCTTGAAAATGCTGGACTGATCAAGATAACAAAGGAAATTGGTGATAGTTATCAAGGAGATAGTTCTAGGAATGGAAGTCTCAAGTCTTTGGTAACTAGGCTATCACAGATCTTGACCTCCATTCCTGATAAAGCACGGTTGAAAGCCCCACCATTACTTTCTTCCCAGTATCCTTTTCTCTATGAATGCAGACTATAGCGCCTTCAATTTGATGTCTTTTAGCCTCCCTACTTATTATTTCGTAGAGTTCAGTGTTTTCTTTTACATGAGTCACAAAGCTTGTACTTCAAGCACATTACCGATCAGCTACTACAAATATTGGACGACCGAGCTTCCTGCACTGAGGTCAATAGCACCGTTATCGTTTTATCATTTGTTGGGGAAATTTTTTCCCGCATCTGTCGACGCGGATTATCAGGTATATATCCTCCGAGCATTAGACTTCTCATCTTACTGTGTTGTTCAATAATTTTAGCTCTATTTTGTCGTTTCTCTGAGTGTTGTAAATTACCATGGACTTGCTTGTATTCATTATCTGTGCCCTGTAATAGGAAGTTGTGAGAATGTAGATCTGATCCTAGTGCCAGAATATAATTTGCCTTGTTCTCTGTTATTGACTGATAAGATTTGGATGGTGTGATGATGCTTTCTTTGAAGTTATTTTTATGACACAAATCATGATGTATTTTAGATTATGTTTTTTTTTTATCTGCAGATTTGTTGTTAAGTAGAGTAACACCTCATGTCCTAGCTCATGTTAGGAGGTTACTAAACTCAAAGATGGGTTCTGTTGAGATGGAAACATTTCAGTTGGACCCGACACCCCAAATTTGGTCGAAAGCTATGGAAGCAGTGACAGATCCGTATGCTGTTGAGAAAATGGCTGAACAAGTCTTACATCAGCTATATGCTGAGCATGCAAGTGATGTTGAAGCTTTCTGGACTATTTGGACGTTGTTTCATCGCAATGTAATACATCAGGCATCAGTGAGGCAAGCAAAATGATTTCTATGGCAGCTTAATTCTTTGTTTAGATACCCATTTTTCTTCGATCATTTCTGTCTTAATGATGTGAAAATAATGCTGTTCGACAGAAGTGAGCATGGAACTGGAACTATTTTTTTTTTCAAGAGAAACGATTTGCTGTCTTTTGGTTTTTCCCAGTTTAGTCTATTTTGCAAATAATTCTGTGTATTTTGTTTTTTCAGGTCCATATTTGTTGACAAATTTTTGCTGTGGAAAGTGTTTCCTATCCGTTGTCTGCGATGGATCTTACAATTTTCAGTTCTTGAGTGCCCACCGCTTACTAATACACTTGCTAAAGGTGATGTCGTGCAAGGACTGCTTGAGACAACACAGCGACTAGCCTCAGTTTGGTCAAAAGGGGAGTTTCTGCAGTCCGTCCCATTGGAGCAGCAAGCTTGTATCCTCTTCTTTCTTTTAAATGCATATGAATATATCACTATTTTAATAGGGTTTTCTGTATTATCAAATATTTAGACGGTGAAGCAATGATTTAACCTTCCTGCTACTGCTTTAGACTTCTGTTTCCCGTAACATTGATGTTGCAGATATAACTGCAGCTCTTGGACTTTGCCTGGAGAACATGTCAAGAGAGGAACTAGATAGCACGAAGGATGTAATGCACAATATTCTTCAAGGAGTTAGCTGTACAAAATTATCTCTTTTGGTATCTTTGGTAAAGAAATGAAACGCTTCTGTGGTCTTATTTCTCGTGCTTATTGTTGCCAACAGGTAGACTGGAGAACCCAGGAGATCTGGTACGGAAAATGGCTAGCTCTATTGCCTTTATGTTCTCTAAAGTAATTGACCCGAAGAACCCTCTATACCTTGATGATTCATTCACTGGGAATGCAATTGACTGGGAATTTGGATTGCAAACGGCTGTGGGAGGGGTCTCGTCAATCTCAAATACAATGGAAAATGAAGATGGTGAAACCAAAACATCAGCCTCCTTAATTGAAGTAAACGGCTCTAGCCGCAGAGACAAGGAAAAGAAAAATCGCAAGAGCAAGAACATTTCTGATTTTGTATTGGCTGATCCAGATGAAATAATTGATTTGGCTACCTTAAATTGTGAAACAGAGAGTGATAAAGATGATGGTGATGACAACGCAAGTGTCAGCTCTGATAATTCAAGTGTCACTTCGTTGGAGCCATATGATCTATTAGATGATGACAAGGATTTAGGAAAACAATTTACACATTTGGTCGATGTTGTTGGAGCTCTTCGGAAAACTGATGATGTTGATGGGGTACGTAACTACAGAGAGAATATTGTCTGTGACATTGAATCTTTTCATTATAAATTAGTAATTTTTATATTTCGTGTTGCAGATGGAGAAAGCTATATTTGTTGCAGAGAAACTTGTGCGAGCATCACCTGATGAACTGACTCATATAGCTGGTGATCTTGCTCGAACTCTTATACAGGTTCGCTGCTCTGATATAACAATTGAAGGTGAAGAAGATTCAGCAGAAGAGAAGCGGCAAAGGGCTCTAATTGCATTGCTTGTGACCCGTCCATTTGAATCCCTTGAAACCCTTAACA
>NC_025693.1:18827283-18836691 GCF_000633955.1 Camelina sativa
TGGAGAAAGCTATATTTGTTGCAGAGAAACTTGTGCGAGCATCACCTGATGAACTGACTCATATAGCTGGTGATCTTGCTCGAACTCTTATACAGGTTCGCTGCTCTGATATAACAATTGAAGGTGAAGAAGATTCAGCAGAAGAGAAGCGGCAAAGGGCTCTAATTGCATTGCTTGTGACCCGTCCATTTGAATCCCTTGAAACCCTTAACAATAGTTTGTATTCGCCTAATGTTGATGTAAGTCAGCGCATAATGATACTTGATGTCATGGCTGAAGCAGCTCGGGAGCTTGCTAATTCCAAGACCCTGAAACCTAAACACGAGTCACGGGGACATCTGATATCAAGTATATCAGATCCTCAACCTTGGTATTTGCCTAGCAATGCGAGTACTCCGTGGAAAAAGGTCTCCGAGACAGGATCTTTTCACATGAATTGGGCAAATCGATTTGAGAGAGAGCTGCAGTCAAAACCTGGACAGACGAAGAAAGGTAAAAGTCGAAGGTGGAGCCTCAAATCAGCAGACAGAGATCAAAACAGTACTGACTGGTCTCAGAATAGATTTCCACTATATGCGGCAGCATTTATGCTCCCAGCCATGAAAGAGTTTGACAAGAAACGACATGGTGTTGACTTACTTGGCAGGGACTTTATTGTCCTTGGGAAACTTGTTCATATGCTCGGCGTCTGTATGCAATGTGCATCAATGCATCCAGAAGCATCTGTATTAGCTATCTCTCTTCTAGATATGTTACAACGAAGGTGCGTCATCACTTTTTATCTTATTGATCTTATATCCAAGCTTTTTGCATATAAACTGAATATTTGTATACTTGAACCAATTCAATACAGGGAAGTATGCAATCACCCAGAAGCCTATGTTCGAAGAGCGGTCCTTTTTGCAGCCTCTTCTGTTTTGGTCGCCCTTAACCCGTCTTACATAGTCTCAACCTTGGTTGAAGGAAATCTTGATCTTTCCAGAGCTCTTGAATGGATCAGAACGTGGGCTCTTCAAATAGCTGACTCAGACATCGACCGAGACTGTTACACCGTAAGTCATACATTCTCCCACGGAAATAAAGAGTCTGGGTTTTTTTATTAGCTCACAACGTGATCAAGTTACGATTTAGCTTATTCGTTGCGTTGTGTTGTATTAGATGGCTTTGTCATGTCTCCAACTCCATGCCGAGATGGCTCTTCAAACTTCTCGAGCTTTAGAATCAACTGGCGGAAGTAGCGGCAGCAGCACTGGATCAGTAAACATAAGTCTACCTTCTGTTATCTCTAAGCTGACATCAATCAATATCAAACTCCCTTCTTCAAATGTTCATCTCTAGAAACTTCAGTCCCATTAATTTGGCTATAATCGCGTCTGTGTATAGTAACATTTCTTAACTAAAAAACCCATCTGTTAATCGATTTTTGATATCTATTACAAAGTTTTGGGATTTGATATGTTACCATGTTCCTGATTAGTGATTACAGAGCCAGATACCAAACTGATTTCTCTATATTAGGAGTGATGAAAAACAGATTAACAAAATCTGAATCAGTAGCTGACCGTTGTTTCAGCTTTAGATACGATTACAGATGCTAAAAATGGATACTTTCATCTTCCTAAGGTTCAGAATTTTGTCATTTATATATCTGAACTAATCAATGATGCAAAAGATATTAATTGGTTGCCGCTAAACAAGATTAACAACAGGCAGCCCCGGGACAAAAAACATAACAACAGTTTTGATAGATGTATCAAAGAACACGCATAGAAGAAAAAAAACTCTTAGATTCCTCCTGATGAAGTTTGAGATTCCATACCAACTGGTTACTTATTCAGAATCTATTTACTCTTTTGAATCTTTCCAAATTCATCTTCTCATATTCCAAGCTGTACCTAATCTTCTGCGCTATGCTGATGTGTTAAAGCCATTAGAAATTATCTCTTCAGTCAATGAATGGTTCCTAAAGAATCAAGCTTGTCACAGAACTCTTCCAAGTCTTTATGGCTAAACCAGTCCTCTTTCATCTGCAAATCATAAGCGAAACTCGGGCAGGCATTTCAAGATCCAGCAATAAAAGAAGCCACTTATCGTGAACAACTATAAAATGTTTATTGAATGATAAACTTACAAAATATGGCATATCATCAACGCTGAATTTCTCAGGGGCATCTTCTATAAACCGCTGGATGTAGTAGAGGACAAAGCTCCCACATTCCACATCATTTGTCTGCTGTGGAACCTGCAATTATGATAAGTCAATACAGTTCTGAGATATAAGAATCAAGAAATATATATAACTTGGTAGATGCACTCAATTACCACTGGCACATGGAACGGGATTTCATCAACCAATCTTTGGTCTTCAGTTCTTCCCTCAGTTCTATACATGTCCAACACAAACCTGAAAATCAAAGAAGAAGCACAAAACATATTATCAAACAAGCTTTTACACAAAAGTATCATTCTTCTTTGCTGACAACTGGAAAAAGAACAAGAGAGAGTACTCACTTTCTTATATCTGGTTCAAGCCTCTGCGAAGAGTCGGTTGTTTGTAGTGAATCAAGAAACAACATGCATGTGTTATCAGAGTCAAGATCCTCCCCAAAATTGCAAAAGATCAACAAAGTCCAATGGCTCCTGAGGGAAAATTAAAGAAAAATAGTCACAACAGTTGCATTGCAAAAACCATTTCAAGAACATATACGGCAAAACTAACTTACCAGTAGACGATAGGAAGAAAAACGTATTTCTTAGAGAAGATCTGCTTTGTCTTGATGGAATCAAAAACACTGCTTCGAATATTATGGTTTTCGCTTTTGTACATACTGAACCATAAGCAATCTAAGTAGACAAAAGATTTCTTTCTCTCATCCGAGAAGCTCCTCCATACATCCCTATTCACAATACTCAAAAACGTAAGTAAAACCAATTACAAAAAGAACCTACAAATAAGAGTAAAACACACACACAAAAGAGAATATTGCTTACTCTAGGTAAGCTACAAAAGCTTTGGAATTGAGTTTTTTCTGTAGCTTGGAAGCTAAATACTTGCACTTGATCCTTCGTTTAGACCTGCCACGGCGTGTGCATTCGTCATAGAAACAAGGTGCAGTCAATTTCAATATCTCTAACTCCTTGGCTCGCTTCGGTTTAGAAACACGCTTGTTCAAGACAGCAATATGCTTCCAACATGACCTGTGGTGTAAATACTCATCTTCCTCACAATCTGTAAAATCATAGACATATTTGATCAAAACCTGAGAGTTGTTAGCCTCTTCTAGAGCCAGAACCAAAACTGAAACCCAAAAACAAAACTACAAAATCAGAACTCTAAGTATATATAATACATTACAAGAAACCATAGTCATAAAATCCCAAAATTTAAGCCAATGCCTGAAAAGTTCTCACTTGATACAATTCACCAAACCAGAGCAAGTTAGCCCTAAACTTCAAATTTAGTAGCATTACTACAGAGAATGTACAAAGCACACAATACATGAATAGAAACAGTCTCTCGTCACTTGGAAAATTCCAGGGGAAAAACAAAAAAACACAAACCAATTTCAATGTTAAAATCGAAAACCCCAAAAACCCTAATCCCCAAAATTGCGTAAAGCACGAAATTAGAAACCTATGAAAAAACCCCAGAAAAATAAAGACATTTGTATATAAAAAAAAAAAAATCGAGGCAGGGAGAAGAAGATAAGGGAAATTGATAGAAATTACCATCAATGATAGTAACACGTCCAGGACTCGTCACGTTTTTACTATTTTTAACACGATTACTTCGTCTTCTCGACATTGATATCGATCAAAGGAAACAAAAAACGGGTAGAGGTCTCTCAGTGTTTCTCTTCTTCTCTTGCCTACTATTTTTCCCTCTTCTCTTCTTCTCTTCTAAAACCTTTTTTTTTTTTTTTCGATTTTAATATAGCAGACGGATTACGTCAAGGCTCTTTAAGCCGTCGATTTTACTTACTTTGTTCTCTTAGTCAATGGTCAAGATGATTTTGTGTCGCTTTGGTCTCTGTTCTCTAGATATCATATTTACTCAGAATCTTTTTAAGTTTTCTCTAAATATTTTTTTCTTTACAGAAATTATCTATTTCTTTTTGGCAAAATATAGAACCAATTCAAACCTGATTCAAATTTTATTTTTGTTTATTTCAGACTAACTAGAACACTCAAAAATAAACTAATACTAGATATTCACCCGTGGTACACCACATAGCTATTTCTTTTATAAAAAAGTATAATTTATTTTATAGATTAACTATATATATATATAACAAATGTTTAATTTGTATTTTTTTAAAATGTACAACCTTACAAATATAGATATATTAGTTAGTATAGAAATTAGAAAGTATTTTATTAGTAGTATAGAATTCCTACGTTTACTAAAAGTAGGAATGTTATATCGACCGCTAATAATTAACTATGTATGTTTTGTTCATATATTTATAGACAAGTAGATGTTATATTCATAAAATATAAATAAACCACTAAACTAATTGACTTGTGGTTCAACCAGTCAGACTAATTGACCCAGCAACCCGCAAGACTTCCGATTCACCTTCCAGTCCGGTTTTAAAAACATTGTTGTTTATTGATTAGACCGATTGTTTAAGAAATGTTTGTATGGAGAAAATCTTGTTTTGTAAAATTGGAAACTTAATATTAATTGAATTAGTTATAAACTTAATATTTAATGTTAAAGGGAATGGTTCCGATTGTTTTGAAAATTTTATTAGGATAGGATATCTTGTTTCCAAAAATAAAAACTTATATTAATTAATTAAATAAAAACAAATTAATAATTAATGTTAATGGCATGCTTGTAAATAGATTGCAACTCCAGGATTTATTTGCTAAAGGTCTCCAAAAATGTATATATAGGTAGATCATCTGTGAAAAAATGCATCTTCTTTATTCATTTTTTTTTTAATTGGAATTAAGTTAACATGTAGTTAAATACTAAAATCTCACTTGAATTTATATCTGATAAGTTTATTACCCAATAATAAATCAAACTTTTTCAATATAAATCTTATAAATACACATAATGTATTTACTGGTGTGACAAAAATAATTTTGATTTTGTGTTCAATATATGTACTATATATATTTACATTACATTAATTATTCTATAAAATGCCATACTATTAAAGACATTTAATCAAAATATCAAACTATATCTTTATAAGTTACTGAACATTATTATATTCTTAAAAAAAAACAATATTTTAGCCAATGCTAAAACAGGTACATTAATAAATAAAAAATCAATATTTTACATTAAATATATATTTTTTTTCTCTATAATGCTTTTAAATTTTAGTACTAAATTTGATGGAATTTTTTTTTACATTAAAGTAGAAGCTTTGTTTCATTAATGCTGATAATGAAAATGTGGTTAATGGTTAAATCATACTACTAAGGCTATATTTATCGGTGGATCACCTGGATGATCTTGGATCTTTTAAAATTAAAATTAATTGAACAGTACCCATAAGATCAGCCCAATTGATCTTGAATAAGATCTGTTCTAAAGGTGACGTGTCACACTCTCAATGAAAGCTTGGTTACCCTTTATTTTTCATTGGCTTCGACATTTCTTTTTCTTCTTCTCTCGCAAACGGCGCGAAGCGGCGAGAGATTTGTGTTCTCATCACCGTCGTCTTTGGGTTCTTCTTCTTCTTCTTCTTCTATTAAAACCCCAAGAGCCTTTGTCTTCGTCTCTGACCACTTCGCTCCGACGTCTCTGCTACCGCTCACCTTCACGGTAAGTCTCTTCCTATTTTTCTCCTTCGCCGATCATTGTCTTCGTATCTTGGGTTATCTTCATCCTCGGAAATGTTTTCGTTTTTCCTTTCTTGTCAAAGGTTTAGCTGCTTTGATTTTAGGGTTTTGTCATCCTGGTTGTCTCTTGTGGAAAATAGTTATGGACCCATTTCTTTATTGTTGTTCTTTGATGAGTTTGTCTTGATGATTTAACTCGTATTTGTCCGATTTGGGTTTTCTTGTGCGGCGTTGCTTTGATTACTCGATTCCCTGAGATTTTTGAATTCGAATTTGAATTTGAAATGTAAACCCTTCAATTTGATGCTTCTTATATCAGATTTAGGTTTCCTCTTACATCTAGGGTTTTGATTGTTTTGGTTCTGAATCCTCAGTGTCAGTGCATTGGTTCAACCCCTTTGTTTGAATCTTGTGCAACCCCTTTGTTTGAATCTTATGCATAGATTGAGAATACTAGATTCACTGATGTTGATTTTGTTTTCATTGCTTGTAAGTCTCCAAGTCTCTTTAATTCAAGTCGTAAATCTAAGTTAAGCTCTACCTCTTTCTGTTCCCTATTTGGAAGTGTTAATTAGCTGTGTTCTGTGCATGCGTTTCAAGGCTTTCTGGATATTTGTGTAAAGGTTACACTTTTATGCGCTATTGTCTTTCTTCATTCTGCTTCTGTAGTTTTTCGGTTTCCAATTGCACTGTCATGTTTGAGCTTTTGTGCTATTAGATTTGGCATTGTTTGTGCTCTGTTGTGGTTGCTAAGTTATTGGGTGTGTTTGAGTATGTCTCTTGTGTTTAGCGTTGAAAAGAGGCTTCTGGTTTAGCGTTGAGTATGTCTCTTGTGTGGTTGCTAAGTTATTGGTTGTGATTCACCGGACTTGCCAGTACAGAGGCTTCTGGTTCATCGTTCTCTTTTGGTTCGGTTTCTCAGGATGGTTTAAAGAGAATGTCATGAGTTCAGGACATGGTGTTTCGTTTCAGAATCAAAATCAGCAAGCCAGAGCTGATGCTAGTTGTGTTACTACTACTACTACTACTACTAAGAACAAGAAGCAGAAGCAGTCGGTTCCTGGTGCCTTGTTTGATGATGATAAGACTAAAACACACTTTGCCAATCTGTAAGTTACCTTTTTCTTCTTTCTTTACTTCACTTGTGTCTCTCTCTCTTTGAGCTGTTGCGATTTTAAATCGTGGTTGATTTGGATTCGACTGCTGACCTATTGGATTGTGGTTCTTCGTCTTTTATAGGTGAAAAGAAAAGTTAGAGGATAATGATGGAGCGCGCGACGTGAGAAAAACATCAGCCTAGAGTGTAAATTGTAATAGCATCACAATCAATCTTCATCTATTCAAGTGTAAAGAATCTTTAGTTTCTTTCGCTACTTCCGAAGCATACTCTTTGAAACAGTAGTTGAATTTGTAAATACGCCGTTTGTCTTATTATTCAGAAACCAGAATCTAGCAGTAACAAATGTGAGTAATTGGGGAGTTACAGGGACAAAGTTCAACAAGCAGTGAGAATTTTTCATTGGACTTAACCAAGTTAAACGGCGAATTCGTGATAAACAAATTAAAGGAGGATTTTATTGAGAATATTTGGAATAAATTTGGTCATTAATCTATGTATTAATTAAATAAAATGTTTGTTTTGTTTAATTAATTAAGTAATATGTTTGTTTGTTTTTTTTTAAAAAAAAAATTATTCAAAATGTTTGTTTTTTTCAAAAAAAATTTGGTATTGTATTTTGAATTTTTAGTTAAAGATTTTGAGTTTCCAATTAATATGTTATTTTCTAAATTATTATAATTGTAATATGTTTAAGAATATTATATTATTAAATTTTAAGATCCTACACATGTTCTCCTAATAACTAACTCCTTAACAAAAATTCTTAACTACTGATCTTATATTATTTTTATAATATTTATACTTTAAGAACACCCTAAACTGATCTCCCTCCTAAGAGACGAATGGCCCAGTATAATATCATTTAATTGGGCCGATGCTGGTTTCGGCTTAAAAGTAAACTGGTCTGACCCGACCCGACCTGACCTGTTATGTTCCCGCTCTCTTTTTTATCAATCGAGGCGCCAGAAAAAAAATCATCATTTTGTTGTCCGTCTTTTAGATTTCAACTCAAAGAAGAAGACGATCAGATCTAATTGAGTCAAGAGAGAGATATGTTTGGGAGGCTGAGACCGCCGCCATCGTCGCCGGACTGTTTGGAGAGATATCCGGCGAAAATCATCAAAGACGATCCTCTCTCCGTCTACGGTACTAAAATTCACACTCTTTCCAATCTCAGATTCACAGTTAAAAGTAAAACCCTCGATTTCAAGATCCTGGATAATGAAATCAAGAGAAACCTAGAGCTAATTTCATATAGAAGGGATCTAGGTTTTAATTTATTCTTTAATTTCTTTTGATGGGATTGTAGAGTCAACACTGTTGAAGCTTAAGCAAGGATCAAAACTGGAGACTTCATCAGAAACAGAGGGCGAGGAGAATATGTCATCATCATCGTCTCAGGTCTTCTCTTCGGATTCAAAATCAGGAGACACTCATGATGCAACAATGGCTATAGACTCGAGTGAAAGTTCGAAACAGTTGAAGAACAAGAACCCATCTGTACTATCCATGTTTTGCAAGTACAAGAATCAAGCTCAAGCACGAAACATGAAGACAAAGACGACTCAAGAGTGATATGTAAACACATAGTTCATATGTATTGATTGTACTTTGATTATGTACAACTTAACTAGACAACTTTGTTTTGTAAGGAGTCTATAGAAAATATGTAATTTTTTCGTCTTCTATCACTCTCTTAATGATGTTAAATCAGTTTTAAATCAAATCAAAAACACTTGTTATGATCATTTCTCATGTTTTAGTGGCGTCACCTTGTAAAAAACAAAGTACCTATATACAAAATACCTTTAACCCCATGCCTATTTCCAAAAAAAAAAAAACTAAACACTCTCTCAATCATGTGTAGTTGTTTTCTAAATTACTGCATAAAATCAGCTCGAGCAAACCTTGTTGATAATACTGATCAATTAGAAACATTTGGGGTCAAAATTAAACTAAACCTTGACAAATTACACTTTTATCAAATTTCTATAAATATGGGTTAAAATTATTAATCGAAGAAACATAGGTTCGAAATTAAATACATTTATAAATATAGGGGTTTCAACAAAAACTTAACATTTCTTCTTCACTGTAAATGAAATAAGCTTATCCATCCACACACTTACTTCTTCACTCTGTTAAACCCTCAAAAACCCTGAAGAGAGGCGAATGGAATGATGCAGATTTGCCAAACCAATCTCAATTTCACCTTCCCCATTTCAAAAAACCCTAACTTCTGCAAACCCAAATCACTCTCCACCGGATTCCAATGGCTTCAACCTCGCCGTATTGACTTACCCCCTTGCCGTGGCTTCAGCTCCGACGAATTCCCCGTCGATGAGACGTTCCTCGAGAAATTCGGACCAAAGGACAAAGATACAGAGGACGAAGCTCGACGACGTAACTGGATCGAACGCGGTTGGGCTCCATGGGAAGAGGTTCTCACACCTGAAGCCGACTTCGCTCGTAAATCGCTTAAC
>NC_025693.1:18837888-18864203 GCF_000633955.1 Camelina sativa
GTTGATAAGATGTGTTTGGAGAGGTTTAAGGTTTTCTTGAAACAGTATAATGAGTGGGTTGAAGCTAATACAGATAGGTTGGAGGAAGAATCTTACAAGGTTCGTTTTTTTTGTAGCTTTTTGCTTACCTTCATTGTTTATGAGTGGTTTGAACAATGAGACATCATTATCTTAATGGCTAAGAGAAGGATTCTAATCAGAATGAGGTTTTTATTTTTATCCAGTATGATCAGGATTTTTATCCGGGTAGAAGGAAAAGAGGGAAGGATTATGAAGATGGGATGGTAAGAATACTACTCCTTATTTGATTTGATGATTTGACTCGTTTGCTAGGTGATGAACTGTTTGAAGTTAATTGCTTTGTCTTTCTGTGCAGTATGAGCTTCCCTTTTACTATCCAGGGATGGTAAGAATCCTTATTCTAAGTCTTGTTTATTGTAACTAATGAATGGTTAGGTGATTGGTTTTATGAGCAATATGGTAATGTCCATGCAGATTTGTGAAGGCACAGTTACCACTTTACATCTTTATCAGGGAGCGTTTGTTGATATCGGAGGTGTTCATGAAGGGTATGTCTACGTGCTGTTAGTTTGTATATATAGCTAAATCATATGTGATTGTTGTACTTAGAGGGTATATAAGCTGTCAAATGCTCTATGTGAAAGTTTTGAGTTTATGTGTCTGTTTGTTTGCAGGTGGGTTCCTATAAAAGGTAATGACTGGTTTTGGATCCGGCATTTCATAAGAGTTGGGATGCATGTTATCGTTGAGATCACGGTAATCTTAAGGCACATTCCCCTTTCAGTCTTTCACATTAGTAACATCTGAATGGAAATATTTTTTGGTTCGTGTTTTTTTAATCTGTTCTTTCAGGCAAAAAGAGATCCATACCGGTTTCGGTTTCNTGGCTTCAGCTCCGACGAATTCCCCGTCGATGAGACGTTCCTCGAGAAATTCGGACCAAAGGACAAAGATACAGAGGACGAAGCTCGACGACGTAACTGGATCGAACGCGGTTGGGCTCCATGGGAAGAGGTTCTCACACCTGAAGCCGACTTCGCTCGTAAATCGCTTAACGAAGGTGAAGAGGTTNTACATGCCTTTTCATATCCAGTAAAAAATGACATTGGTTTTGTCCTCTAATGGTCTTGGTTATTGTATGTGTGTTGACTGTGTTTTTACAATCCTGCTCCAGCTTTAATAAGTTTGACTTCCCACCAATATTCCATCGTGATGGGGATACTAATCCAGATGAGATACGGGTTAGTAGAATCCTTTCCTAAAATGTCAATTCATTTCGTGTTCTCTTGAAGTGTCTCCCTCTTATCTAATACATTGTTCGTACAGCGAGATTGTGGAAGACCTCCTGAACCTAGAAAAGATCCAGGATCGAAACCAGAGGAGGAAGGGCTACTCTCTGATCACCCATATGTCGACAAGGTATTTTCCTGAGCGAAAGTTGGTTTTGAGTTTTCCGATTTGTTTACTCATTAGGTTTATTGGCTTTCAAAACCTTCAGCACAAT
Organism: Camelina sativa; assembly: GCF_000633955.1. Lineage (NCBI taxonomy): Eukaryota > Viridiplantae > Streptophyta > Magnoliopsida > Brassicales > Brassicaceae > Camelina > Camelina sativa. Next base: position 18,839,414 of record NC_025693.1, read on the forward strand.
TCTTTCCCGTTTGCAGTTGTGGCAGATACATGTAGCTGAGCAAATGATTTTGGATGATTTCGAAGCTAACCCTGAAAAATACAAAGGCAAAAAACTATCAGAATTATCTGATGATGAAGACTTTGATGAACAAAAAGATATCGAGTATGGGGAAGCTTATTATAAGAAAACCAAATTGCCAAAAGTGATTCTGGTGAGAGTTTTTCTTCTGGTGTGTTCGTGAACCATATTGTCTTAAGCTTCCTGATGAAACGTTATCTTTTTTCTGGCAGAAAACGAGTGTCAAGGAACTTGACTTAGAGGCTGCATTGACCGAGCGCCAGGTTTAAACCCCTTCACTACTTCTCGTCTCCAATTTCCCTTTCCATTTCACACTGTCTTGGTAACTCTGATTTTCTCCTGTTGTCTTCTGCAGCACCACAACAAACTAATGATGGAAGCTAAAGCCAGAGGAGAAGGATACAAAATCGACAAGTTTAGACGAAATATAGAGATGGACGAGTATGATTTCTTACACTGGCGCCGATCTTTGGAGGAAAGAGAAGCATTGCTCAGAGATATCAGCTCGTAAGTAAAAATTGCACTTATCAAAGTGAGATAGCATGTTTTTTTTTTTGAAAAAGTGTTAATTTATTAAGATTTATGTTTCAGTCGTCAAGCACTTGGTTTACCATTGGAGGAACCAGGGAGGTATAAGCCAGGAAACTTCTTTGGGAAAGACCAGTACGATCCAACAAGTGCACTATACCAGTATGACTACTGGGGAGAGCCTAAGAACTCAGAGATTAGCAAGCAAGAGAGGATGAAGGATGCACACAACAAATCCATTGTTGGGAAAGGCAACGTGTGGTATGATATGTCTTATGATGATGCTATTAAGCAGACATTAGAGAAAAGAAAAGCTGAGCCTAACTTGGCAACTCAAGAAGAAGAAACAGAGTCTGAAAAAGAAGAAGATGAAGACGATGACGATGATTTTGACGATTTTGACTATAGCATTCTGAGTGATGAAAGTAGTATCGGTTACCCGGAACAGCAACCTCTCGTTAACGGTACTCAAGTCTTAACAGATTGATGTTTAAACGGAAGTAAAAATAAGAATTTTTGAGTCTTCTTTGGACGCTTTTCTATTGTTTAATTGAAGAATACAATTGCATAGTAACATGATGATAATTGGCAATATATAATTAGAAAAGACTACCAATGATGATGGGGTTTAGCTATTATTTGATCTCTAAAACATTCTAATTAGTTTTTAATTATACCCAAATTAATATCTTACAAATTGTAGAATGTAGTGCTCTTTTGAACAAATATTGCGTAAGTTCTAAATTTGAGTTCGACTTAAATGTCTCTTCGACTAAGTAACTAGCTAAAACCCGAANCGGAGGCGATCGAGGCGTTTAAGATGTTGAGACCTTCGTATAGGAAGAAGAAGATTAAGGAGATGGGGATTACGGAGGATGAATGGTACGCGAAGCAGTTTGAGATTAGAGGTGATAAGCCTCCGCCTTTGGAGACGTCGTGGGCTGGTCCGATGGTTCTTAGGCAGATTCCGCCGCGTGATTGGCCGCCGAGAGGTTGGGAAGTTGATAGGAAGGAGCTTGAGTTTATTAGGGAAGCTCATAAGTTGATGGCTGAGAGGGTTTGGCTTGAGGATTTGGATAAGGATTTGAGGGTTGGTGAGGAGGCTGCTGTTGATAAGATGTGTTTGGAGAGGTTTAAGGTTTTCTTGAAACAGTATAATGAGTGGGTTGAAGCTAATACAGATAGGTTGGAGGAAGAATCTTACAAGGTTCGTTTTTTTTGTAGCTTTTTGCTTACCTTCATTGTTTATGAGTGGTTTGAACAATGAGACATCATTATCTTAATGGCTAAGAGAAGGATTCTAATCAGAATGAGGTTTTTATTTTTATCCAGTATGATCAGGATTTTTATCCGGGTAGAAGGAAAAGAGGGAAGGATTATGAAGATGGGATGGTAAGAATACTACTCCTTATTTGATTTGATGATTTGACTCGTTTGCTAGGTGATGAACTGTTTGAAGTTAATTGCTTTGTCTTTCTGTGCAGTATGAGCTTCCCTTTTACTATCCAGGGATGGTAAGAATCCTTATTCTAAGTCTTGTTTATTGTAACTAATGAATGGTTAGGTGATTGGTTTTATGAGCAATATGGTAATGTCCATGCAGATTTGTGAAGGCACAGTTACCACTTTACATCTTTATCAGGGAGCGTTTGTTGATATCGGAGGTGTTCATGAAGGGTATGTCTACGTGCTGTTAGTTTGTATATATAGCTAAATCATATGTGATTGTTGTACTTAGAGGGTATATAAGCTGTCAAATGCTCTATGTGAAAGTTTTGAGTTTATGTGTCTGTTTGTTTGCAGGTGGGTTCCTATAAAAGGTAATGACTGGTTTTGGATCCGGCATTTCATAAGAGTTGGGATGCATGTTATCGTTGAGATCACGGTAATCTTAAGGCACATTCCCCTTTCAGTCTTTCACATTAGTAACATCTGAATGGAAATATTTTTTGGTTCGTGTTTTTTTAATCTGTTCTTTCAGGCAAAAAGAGATCCATACCGGTTTCGGTTTCCGTTAGAGTTGCGCTTCGTCCATCCTAATATAGATCACATGATGTATGTAATTTACATGCCTTTTCATATCCAGTAAAAAATGACATTGGTTTTGTCCTCTAATGGTCTTGGTTATTGTATGTGTGTTGACTGTGTTTTTACAATCCTGCTCCAGCTTTAATAAGTTTGACTTCCCACCAATATTCCATCGTGATGGGGATACTAATCCAGATGAGATACGGGTTAGTAGAATCCTTTCCTAAAATGTCAATTCATTTCGTGTTCTCTTGAAGTGTCTCCCTCTTATCTAATACATTGTTCGTACAGCGAGATTGTGGAAGACCTCCTGAACCTAGAAAAGATCCAGGATCGAAACCAGAGGAGGAAGGGCTACTCTCTGATCACCCATATGTCGACAAGGTATTTTCCTGAGCGAAAGTTGGTTTTGAGTTTTCCGATTTGTTTACTCATTAGGTTTATTGGCTTTCAAAACCTTCAGCACAATTCTTTCCCGTTTGCAGTTGTGGCAGATACATGTAGCTGAGCAAATGATTTTGGATGATTTCGAAGCTAACCCTGAAAAATACAAAGGCAAAAAACTATCAGAATTATCTGATGATGAAGACTTTGATGAACAAAAAGATATCGAGTATGGGGAAGCTTATTATAAGAAAACCAAATTGCCAAAAGTGATTCTGGTGAGAGTTTTTCTTCTGGTGTGTTCGTGAACCATATTGTCTTAAGCTTCCTGATGAAACGTTATCTTTTTTCTGGCAGAAAACGAGTGTCAAGGAACTTGACTTAGAGGCTGCATTGACCGAGCGCCAGGTTTAAACCCCTTCACTACTTCTCGTCTCCAATTTCCCTTTCCATTTCACACTGTCTTGGTAACTCTGATTTTCTCCTGTTGTCTTCTGCAGCACCACAACAAACTAATGATGGAAGCTAAAGCCAGAGGAGAAGGATACAAAATCGACAAGTTTAGACGAAATATAGAGATGGACGAGTATGATTTCTTACACTGGCGCCGATCTTTGGAGGAAAGAGAAGCATTGCTCAGAGATATCAGCTCGTAAGTAAAAATTGCACTTATCAAAGTGAGATAGCATGTTTTTTTTTTTGAAAAAGTGTTAATTTATTAAGATTTATGTTTCAGTCGTCAAGCACTTGGTTTACCATTGGAGGAACCAGGGAGGTATAAGCCAGGAAACTTCTTTGGGAAAGACCAGTACGATCCAACAAGTGCACTATACCAGTATGACTACTGGGGAGAGCCTAAGAACTCAGAGATTAGCAAGCAAGAGAGGATGAAGGATGCACACAACAAATCCATTGTTGGGAAAGGCAACGTGTGGTATGATATGTCTTATGATGATGCTATTAAGCAGACATTAGAGAAAAGAAAAGCTGAGCCTAACTTGGCAACTCAAGAAGAAGAAACAGAGTCTGAAAAAGAAGAAGATGAAGACGATGACGATGATTTTGACGATTTTGACTATAGCATTCTGAGTGATGAAAGTAGTATCGGTTACCCGGAACAGCAACCTCTCGTTAACGGTACTCAAGTCTTAACAGATTGATGTTTAAACGGAAGTAAAAATAAGAATTTTTGAGTCTTCTTTGGACGCTTTTCTATTGTTTAATTGAAGAATACAATTGCATAGTAACATGATGATAATTGGCAATATATAATTAGAAAAGACTACCAATGATGATGGGGTTTAGCTATTATTTGATCTCTAAAACATTCTAATTAGTTTTTAATTATACCCAAATTAATATCTTACAAATTGTAGAATGTAGTGCTCTTTTGAACAAATATTGCGTAAGTTCTAAATTTGAGTTCGACTTAAATGTCTCTTCGACTAAGTAACTAGCTAAAACCCGAAGTAAGTAATAGTTGCATTGTATCAGAAGTTAAAAACATCAAAAGAGCTTCATCTTCTTCTATCACTTGTCGTAAGAGAAGGTAATCTTCTTACCGCAAGATAAGCCCAAGATTGCCTGCTTGTAAACACCAAAGAGCTTCATTTTCCTATTGGGTTTGGTATCCAAATCATCTTCTTCTATCATAAGGCTTTCTCGTCGATGATAATCTTCGTTCCTGAAATAAACAAAAACCCTTGTGATCCCTCCATCCATGTATACCAAAAATTTCACCCCATGTGCTCTTGATAACAAAACTCATAAGGCAAATAGTAAAAAAAAAGCTTACCAAAGCTTCTCTGCAAGGTCGTACCTATAATATAAAAAAATAATATCATTAAACTTCTACAATGACATCAATAATACTCTAGCAAAGAGAAAAGAGAAACAAATCTTCATAACATGGAAAATCAATTTTACTTGGGTCGGAGAGGGTATGGAGCTATCTCAGCCACGTCAAGAAAAACACAATGACTCTGCAATCTTCCTAGGTTTTTCTTTTGCAGTGCCTACATTATGAAAGATTAAATCAGCAATGGGTACTTTCAAATAACTACCAGTAAATTTGACATCATAAGTATACACTACTCTTTTCAAATGACTACTTAAATACTTTTCATCATTTTACTACTCTCACCTTCTTTGCTTGGTTAGCAGAAGCAAACTCAACAAAGCCACAGCCCACATGCTTACCCATGTGGTTTACAATAAGCCGAACACTAAAAACTTCTGCAACATCTTTAAAGAAATTGATGCTGTAATAATGGAGGATAAAATATCAGCCGCCATGAAAAACTTGCTCCAAGAACGAAAGATGAAAGTATATGCATGTGCTCATACTTACTGGTATTTTAAATTTCGGAGGGAGATTGGCAATATAGAGCGTCTTTTTTCTTACGGCAACTTCCTGAATTTAAATAGCCAAAGTGTGTTAGCATGACTCTAAGGAGAAAAAAAGACTTAAATTGCATATCAACAAAACGTAGATTCATCCGCTAAAGCGTTTCCTCTGAGCATGAATTATTTCAAGATAATAAGAAGAGGTACCTCAACAAAACTGGGAGTTTCATCAAGTCCTTCCACTGCCTCATCTTCTTCTATCAGAAGGCCTTCTCGTTGAAGGTAGTCTTCATACCTGGAATATATCAAAAACACTTGTGATCTGTCCATGTATACCAAAAAGACCACCCAACGTGCTCTTGATTATAAACTTATGAGGCTTAAATCCCTTACCAAACCTTGTAATCTATGCAATACCTAATTAACAAAGATAATAGAGTTAGTCTTCTGTAATGCCATCAAAACTCTAGCAATAAGTGACAACCAGTGTTACAGAAACAAATCTCCCTAACATGGGAAAATTGATTTACTTGGGTCGTAGAGAGTATGGAGCTGCCTTAGCCACATCTACATCAATCTTGCGATTGAGCAAATATTCACCATCCTTTTCCAGCGCCTACAGTATAAAAGATTTAGTCAGCAATCATACTTAGAAATAACTACTTATATATTCTTCGTCGTGAAAGTATACACTACTTTTCATCATCACTATTAAACTAATCGCACCTTGTTTGCATCATTAGCGGAAGCAAACTCAACAAAGGCATAGTGAAATAATTGCTTGCCCTTGTGGTTTACAGCAAGTCGGACATGAACAATTGTTGCCACATCTTTGAAGAAATTGATGCTGTAAAAATGGAGGATAAAGTATTTTAGTCATGAAAAAACTTGATCCAAGAACGGAAGAGGAAATTAAAGGTGCTACTTACATATCTGATATTTTAGCTTGGTTAGGGAATTGGGAAACACGGAGCGTCTTCTTTCTTACAGCAACTGCCTGAATTCAACAGCCAAGTTTGTTAGAACTGACTCTTAAAGAGAAAAGGACTTTAACTGCATAACAACAAAAAGTAGCCTCATGATCTAAAAAGATTTATCCCTACTAATAAAGTACAGTAGAACCTCTATAAATTAATACTCTTTAAATTAATAATCGCTATAAATTAATAATTTTTTCCGGTCCCGAGTTGGGCCGGTGTAAAAAATGACACATTTCGATAAAATAATAAGATAATAATTTTTTTGGAAATCCTATGTAAAAATATATATGGTCCCATCAATATCATAAATTAATAATCAAATAAACTAATATATATATATACATATATATCTAAGAAAATCTAGTGAGATATGATTATATTGTTGTTTCCCTATCTAATAAAATTTAGTGAAATATGACTCTATTGTTGTTTGCATATGCTTGAATTTGCATTTTTGTTGGAACTCATTTCTAATCTTTTTCATTGTTATTTTTTCTTATTGCATCCAAAAATTGTGAATATTCCTAGATGCGATAATTACTTCTTTAGTAACTGGTTATAAAGATACCGCAATATCTTCTTCGACTTCATTATTACCATGAAGTTCATGATATTTCATGATACTTATTTTGTAATATAAATTTTTCAAAATTATAAAAATGAGAAAATCTCTTCATAAATTAATAAAATATTAATTTATCGATAAATTAAAACATCTATAAGTTAATAAAATTTCATGGTCCTGACCTTATTAATTTATAGAGGTTTTACTGTAGCAAGGGCACCTAAACAAAAATGTGAGTTTCATCAAGTCCTTCCAGTGTCTCATCTTCTACTACCAGACGGCTTTCTCGTAGAAGGTAGTCTTCGTACCTAAAATATCAAAAACCCTTGTGATCTCTCCGCTTGTTCACCAAAAAAAATTCACCCAATGTGCTCTTGATAACAAACTCAAGAGGTAAATAATTAAATCCCTTACCAAAGCTTCTCTACAAGGTTGTACCTAATTAACAAAAAAAATAATAGCGTTAGTCTTCTTCTGTAATGGCATCAGAACTATAGCAATAAGTTACAACCAGTGTTACATTAACAAATATCCATAACATACTTGGATTGTGGAGAGTATAGAGCTGTCTTAGCCACATCAAGAAAAATCCTATGATCGTGCAAATATTCACCATTCTTCTCTTCCAGCGCCTACAGTATGTAAGACTTAATCAGAAATCGTACTTTCAAATAACTACTTGTATATTCTTCATTTTAAGTATACACACTTTTCAAATTACATTAAAATATTTTTTCATCATTACTACAAGTCTAATCTCACCTTCTTTGCTACGCAAGGAGAAGCAAACTCAACAAAACCATAGCCCACATGCTTACCCTCGGGGTTTACAATAAGTCGAACACTAACAACTTTTCCAACATCTTGGAAAAATTTGATGCTGAAAAATATGGGAGGAAAAAATATGATCAGTCTTGGTCCGAGAAGGAAAGTGAGAATTTATAAGGTGTTACGTACTTACATATGTGATAATTTAGTTTGGGGAGAGAGATTGGCAACAAAGAGCGTCTTTCTTATTCTTGCAACTGTCTGAATAAATTTAACAGCCAAGTGTGTTAGCATGAATATAGAATTGAACCGAATAGGAGAAAAGGAGTTGAATTGCATAACAACAAAAAGTAGACTCATCTAAAAGATTCATCCCAACAAAAATTCATTATTCGACTTAGTGTGACAATTACTAAAAGCTAAGCGTTTCTTCTGAGCCAGCTGGCAAATGTTGAAGTAATAAGAAGAGGTACCTCAACAAAAAAAGAAGGTGTCTCGTCTTCTTCTTCTTCTTTTTCTGTCGGAAGGCTTTCTTGTCGAAGGTGGTCTATGTTCCTGGAAAAACAAAAACCCTAGTGATCTCTCCATGCATATCAATAACTTCACCTAATGTGGTCTTGATAACAAAGAGCAAATAGTTGAATCCCTTACCAAACCTTGTGATATAGGCAATACCTAATTAAGGAAAAACCATAACAGCTGTTAATATTGTGTAAACGGGCATAGCAATAAGAAAAGAGAAACAAATCTTCATAACATGGGAAATAAATTTATATACTTGGGTCGTGGAGGGTAGGGAGCTGCTATCTCTGCCGCGACAAGAAGAGTAATATTATTACCGCCCCAAAATTTACCATTCTTCTTTTCCTGCGTCTGCAGTAGAGAATCAGCAACGGTACTAGTAGTAATTTTTTGACATCACTAGTATACATACATAAACTATACATTGAACTAAATAAACTAGTCTCTCACCTTCTTTGCTTCGTTAGCAGAAGCTAACTCAATAAAGCCACTGGAAGTACGCTTACCCTCGTGGTTTAAAGTAAGTTGAACACTAACCACTTGTCCAAAATCTTTGAAGAAATTCATAATATTTGAAATTCCAAGACCGACAGCGAGATGGTCAACAAAGAGCGTCCTTTTGCTTACTGATGCAACTGATGACTTTAAGAAACCGTCAGTTTCATCAAGTCTTTCCACAATCTCCTCCTCCTCCTCCTCCTCCTCCTCCTCCTGTTACATAGCCAATTCATTTAGGATAACAAAAACAACAAGATGCTTAATTGAACATAATACAAGATTTAGATTTCCAAAAATTATACCTTCACTGGAATTAAATTATTAGCCTGATCAGAGTTTGTCTCCACCAACAACTCGAGCCTTCCTTTGATCTGCTGCTGGAGACTATCATCAGCAAATACTCCCGTTGTCTCCTGTTACATGAGTGAGTAGCCATTATTAGAACAGAGTGTACGTAAAGAACAAGAGCTAGGAATCCGACCAGCTTAATGTTAGGTTGTTGTTACCTTCTCCTTCTCCTCCTCCTCGGATATTTCCTTATGTTTCTTCAGAATCGGATTAGTCTCCAGAACATCATCTTTGAGCTCTCGCTTACCTTAAGAAAAAGAGCAGCAGCAGCAACAAAGGTTAAAAATCAACAACAACCTCTTCAGCTGGAGTAGCCGAGACATGTTTATATAATTATAAAACATATTAGATAAAGAGAGAGCCACCCAGCAGCAGAGACACAAACCCAATAAATTAGCCGAACTGGCCATGGAGAAGATGAAAACAGCTACGTTTATTTTCCGGCAAGAGTTTGATGAGGCAGCAATAAGTTTATCGAGAGAGCAGCAATAAAAGAAAGTTAAGAGGTCGTCCGACCTTGGCGTTTTTTTTTTTACTCGTTAAGGGTTTCCGCTCTTACTCGTTAAGGGTTTATCGAGAGCAGCAATAAAAAAGTTAAGGGGTGGTCCGACCAATGATTTTGATTATTTGACTCGTTTGCTAGATGATTAGCTGTTTGAAGTTATTTGCTTTTTTTCTTTCTGATAGGTTATATAAAGTAGAAGAAAGAAGCTGATAAATAGACCAAGTGTCGAAGAATGAGACAAGGAGAAACTCTAGTTGCGGGGGAGGGTCCGCGCTATCTAGTGTATTCTCGTAAAGCTGTGCTTTGTAGGTCCAAAAGACTAGAGAGAGGCCCAGTTTTATTCATATTGAGTCCGTCGATTATGAATAGCCCAACAAATAGGAAAAAAGAAAAAGAAGAATAAAAAGTTAATGGAAATTCTGATAATCTTTAGAGGGTGAGAGTAACTTGATTTTCAGTTTTTAGCGTAGTTGATGACTACAGTTTTTAGCGTAGCGCTACGTCGCGGGATACTTTTTGTAACTACTTTCAGATATATCGAATTATTAAAAAATATATATTTTTTTGAAATTGGATTAATTGTAAAACTATGGTTTATCCAATAGTAAAATATAAAAATATACTAATAAAATAAAAAAATAAAGAAATCTCAAATTTAGTATGATTTATAAATGTTTACTTTTAAATCGAGTAGACTTAATTATATAAATAGCCTAACTAACCCTAATGTATGTTCTTTTTTTATTTTCTTTACCTTTGGTGAGAGATATATTAGTGTAGTTTGAATTTGTGGTGTTTGTTTTTGTATTTTATACAAATTTAACAACATAATTGTTATATAGTATTTTTATTGTTATAAAAGTTATTATTTGTAAAATTACATAAACATATTTTTACTTTAGTCTCGTTTTGTGTATTATTTAATATTATTAGGAACATTTACAAAAATACCATTTTTTCATTACCCTTTTGCAAAAATAACTCTTATTGTCCATTTTTAATAATACATTCTTTTAATATACAAAATGACTAAATTTTAAACTCTAAACTCCAAATATTAAATCCTACTATTTAAAACTATATCCTAAGGTAAAACAGATAATCCAAACCTAAAACAAAAATTATACAAATCAATTTAACACATTGTAATTATACATAAAAGGACAAAAATGAAATTGACCAAAAAATGGTATTTTTGAAAAATGGTATCTGTATTACTAACAATCTCTCATATTATTAGCAGAGCGATTAGGTTAATTGTCAAAGTAATTTTTAAGTCACTGATTTTAAACTATAATATAAAACCTTCAATTTTGGAACTTATATATTGTTCAATTTATCATTAGTTGGTGTTATTATATATAAAATCACTATCAACACTAATCTCAAACTTTATTTTATTTACTTGTTGTAGGAGATATATTAGTGTAGCTTGATTTTATGGGGTATTGTTTTTGTAGTTTATACAAATTTAATCACATAATTTTTATATATTTTTTTGGTTCTTATTTCCTTCTTTTTGTTCTTTTTTAAGAATCTAAGAGGAGGTTATTGGTTTGAGAGTTAAATAGATTTTTAATGACTTTAAAAGTCATGTAAAATATGTTGTTATTCAATAAAGCTTTTTAAAACTCTCTTAAAATTTAGTGTTATTAGTTGTGGATTTGTAAAAAGTTATGTAAAGTCTTCGTAAATCTAGTGTTATTAGATTAAGAGTTTTACCAAGTCATTAAAAGTTTTATGTTATTCAAGTAAAACAAAATAATCTTGGATTGTTAATGAATTCAAGTATTCTGTTATTGGTTTATGATTCTATATTATTTTCTTCATAAAAAAAGTCATGTAAACACTCTCATCAAACAGAGAGATTTGTACGTGAATCATAGTCCATGACTTTTGTTGTTCTTTTGTAGAAAATAAAGAAATAATGAACGTGGGTCTTCTGGGGGGATTCCTTCACCACCACCACCGAGGAGCAAGATCAATGAACCATCACGTCCAACTCCTTCACCACCACCACCGAGCAAGATCAATGAACCGTCACGTCTGATTCTTCCACCACCATCAAGAAAGAACCATGGCCTGTCACGTCTGATTCCTCCACCACCACCGAGCAAGAACCATGAACCGTCACGTATGATTCCTCCGTCACGTATGATTCCTCCACAACCACCACCATCATCTCGTTAAACTCATCAAACCAGGAATGCATTATTTCTCAAATTGCAGATTCACTAATTAGTAACATATTCACTAATTGGTAAGATTGTAATCTGTGAAAAAAACCTGCAACATATATAATAATGAAAAAACTTCTAGTAATAAAACATGTTTTTTGACAAAAGTGTTGAGTAAACAAAAGAATATTGTGCAAGATTTTTTGACAAAGTCTAAAATATTTTATGAGAGATTTTACAAGATTAGGAATACAAATCAGCAAGATTTTAAAAACCTTTCTAAACAATCTTTTAGAATCCTTCATTTTATACTTTCTATGATTTTATTTGAAGTCATTAAAATTCTCTTAAAATCTCAAACCAATACCTTCCCCTAATTGTTTTGTTATGTTTTGTTTGATAATAATTCCATGTAAGTCAATATACACATACTTAGTTTTACTTTAGTTTGGTTTTGTGTTATTCGTGGTTATTCTTAATTTATATTCTATTTGTATTATATTATTATTTTCTTTGTATTATATTTATATTTTACTAATATGAATTGATTGCTTTTATTATTATACTTGGTTAACATTAGTATATTTTTAAAAGTTGTAAATAATTTATTAATTTATTTTAAATTTAAGCTATAATTTTAAACCTTTGTTTTTGAAAAATATTGATAGACATACAATAGTTAATTTACTTTTCTGATATTATTATAATTTTGAAAGTTATAAATAATTTATTATTTTAGTTTAAATTTAGGCTATAAATTTAAATATTTGTTATTGAAAATTATTGATGATGTTTATTATTTTATATAATTTAATTGGTTACACAATTTAAATGATGTGTTAATTTCTAAAAATCTGAAAAAGCTGATTTGGAACAAAAAATAATTATTATTGGCTGAGAGATATGAACTGTATTAATGAAATGTTTTCATTGCTAAACAAATAAGCTGATGTGTCAGCTTCATATTCCACCAAAATACTAATGTGTAAGCACTGGAGAGAAACGTATTGTGTTTTTATTGTATTGATAATGTTACTAATTATTTTTGTTAATAATTAAAATCTTTTTATAAATGATCCCTAAAAAAAATTATATATATATAGATGATTATATGATATATATGCGAATTTACAACCACAAGAGGTCCAAACAAAAAACAAATCTTACTCTACTAGTTAGGTCATTGACAATAGTAACAAAAACAACAATTCGTAAGGTTAAACAAAAGAGATTATTGAAAAAAAGAAAAAGAATTTATAAAAGAAAAAATGTCTAGCTAACCACACTTTATTTGACCCGTAAAACTATACTTTTTATCATACAGTTAATGTTTTACCATTGAAGACTTGTAGTGCTAATTGAAAACACATTGAGGTTGTTCTAAACGTCAATTTTTTAGTTGCTCCATTTGAACTCATGAATTGTGTCATTGTCTGTTAGGTTTGATTTATTTAATATTTTTTTCATTTCTTCGTATCAAGAGATATGTAAAAACAGCTTCTTATTAACTAGCCATACATTTGGAATTTGGTACACCGTTGAAACGTTATGAATCTGACGTCTTCGTTTTTGTCAATCTGGAACTGATGTTATAGATATACACTGGTCCATGTGGCATTTCCTTTATTGTATAGATGACATAGATGTCCCCCACGTATATCATTAGATATTGCACTTTTACCGCAAGTGTAGACTTGTAGCCTGTAGTACATTCAAAACTGTAGTACAACATTCATTCTTCACCCTCTCTTTTTTTCTTTGTTTTCTTTTGCTCGGACGTATCACGTTTCTATTGGCTCGTTACTTTGTTTTATTCCTTTGTTTCATCAAAATGTGCGTGCCGACGAAAGAAAACAAAAAAATTTGAGTTCAACAGAAATGCCTCTTCGAGTAAGTAACTAGCTAAAGTAAAGTAATTCAGTTCATAAAAAAGAGAGAGACTATTTCCACATTTCTTGTCGTTCATACACTAATATATTGAATGGTGAATTATATAACGTTGAAATAGTTAAAGATAATTGAGCGTTTTAACCTAGTTATAATTTTTTTTTTTTTTTTTCTTTTAAGTTTACTTTCCATTCATCTTCTTTGAACCTTTTACATCGATACCATTTTGAGTTCACTAGAAGAATACATAATGGGAATGAAAAGGAGAGCATATATAAGAGTACAACAGCTGAGAGTTTATATAGATATATGTTTCCAAAAGAGCGCTCCCTTCAAACTGCAAGCTCAAGGTGGTGGACTTGAAACTTGAATAAAGCGGAACCACGTGCAAATATAAGAATCCTCCGGTCTGATATGGACTGTAGGATTTCCGGTGGGTTGAGAATCAAGAGAGAAAAGCTTCCCTCGGATCGTTTGCCTGATTTTCCTCATGATAGCAGTTGAAGAATTGGAAGATGAATTGTGAATACGGAAGTTCCTCTCCTTCCAGATCTCATAGACAATCGTTTGTAGCAGGAGTTTACAAATAATGTTAAGCTTTCTCGATGGAGACTGAACCCATAGAACCTAGCATATCTTTGTGAACGCATTACGCATAGTTCCTAAGTTCTATCTGCTNGCAGGAGTTTACAAATAATGTTAAGCTTTTTGTTGCGAGATGGAGACTGAACCCATAGAACCAGATCATCAAAGTGTGATGGAGGATTGAGAGTGGAGTGAGAAAAGAAAGTCGCCCAAATCTCTGCGGAAAAAGAACACTCATAAAACAGATGAGATTTGGTTTCAGGAGCTGAATCACACAAAGGGCACTCCAACGGCACATTGAGACCCCAAATCCTGAGACGCTCCCTTGTGTGTAGGCGATTACGAACCAAAACCCAAAGTATAAAGGCATTTTTTGGGATTCCTTGACTGAACCACACAGATTTATGCCACGGAACTTGCGGTAAATGGTCCTGCAGGGAAGACCAGGTGAGAGATGAAGAGAACAAACCCGGAGTTCCATTAGGTGTGTTTCTCCATAAGACTTGATCTGGTTGTAGAGACAATGCATTTGGTGGAGGATGAGTAATTGCCGCACGCAATAGAATAGCAATAGGATGACGACCCCGAGGTAACATCCATTCTCCATTAGAAACAACATGTGAAACCTTGGCCGCACTTGGAATCCCTGAAACTCTTGGTCCATTAGGATCCGTGAGGTGGATCAATGGCCCTAGTGTTGTCCAATCATCATGCCAAAAAAGCGTTTGTGACCCTGCCTCAAGCCGAGTAAAAAGATAAGGTCTTGCAAGCGATCTAAGTTTAAGTAATCTTTTCCAAATCCAACTGCCCGAAGGTGATAAATTCTCCTCCCAGAATAACCTTCAAGCCGGCAGGTTAACCTAGTTATAATGCTAATCGATAAAATCTATGTACCGGTTCAATCATATATATAACATTGTTTCAAGCCGGCACGGTCAGATATTTCGTAGCGATTAGGACCGTAGGTTTCAACGTTTTGGACCGCTTTTGGAGTTTGCATAGTTGGACGATCGATCACTCGATTCACTCGGACCGTGTACGTAATTTCCGACCATCCTCGACATGAAATCTGACAAAAACACATCTAATATATGTGGCAACACGCACCGACGACAAAACGCATTCAATACTTACAATTTTTTTTCCTTCATTAATTATCTTTAAACAATAAGCTCGAATTCAGCATCACACATGCGTTAAGAAGGAAACAAAAGAACAAAGAAAGAAAGGTGGATTTTTACAAGAACTCTAAGCAAAATATATTATAAGAAACAAACAGAACAAAAGACGACATAGTTGTAAGTTAAGCAATTCGAAATTTAATTAGTTGTCCGAATCCCATGTTTTATGTTTCGTGGAGATCATTGTAATGTAACACGATCGAGACCGTTCGTCGTCGATGGTGCACTATAGCTGATCTAATGGTGTCAAAGGCACAAAGCGGCCTTAACGTCGAGCCTCCAAGCAAAACCACCACCGTCCATTCTCCACACGTCGCAAGGCACCGTGAGTGTAGAGCCTCTCTCGCGATTTTGACACGTGTGGTGTAGTTTCACTTTGCATGTGAATCCAGGAGACGTTAGCATCGGCCTCTCCCTCATCACCAACTGTACGATCACGTGAAAACTATCGCCGCTAGTTATCTCAGATGAACCTTCTTCCACCGGAATGTTATCCCTAGCCATCTTCCGATAAGCGTCATTCGTCCACGTGACTCTTCCCGAACCGTCGGATATGAAACCAGGACACGTGTCTCTCACAAGATTCATCTTCCTCTCTTCATCTGACCTCCCTAGGCCGTAACCGTCAATCCAAGCGTCCGTTACACGTTCCACCGTCATACACGACGAAATCACCACCGTCCTCCGCACAACCTCGGCCTTTTGATAAGCCGGAGTAAACATCCCGCCGCCGTCGCTGAAACTCAACCATAATGGACCCTGCCGCTTCTGCTTCTCCACCGTCATCAAATCCGTAAACGCAGGTTTCTCCGGTAACAAAGACAGAGTCACCGCATTAGCCTCGCCGTGAGCAACGGATTTCTCCGATGTCTTCCGCCGGGTGCACCTTTTAGCGTTACTACCACCGTTCTCCTTACTCTGATGACATTTCCTCTTTCTCCTACCTGATCTATAAGAAACGTCGGAGCTTCCACCGCCGCTATCTCCGCTGGATACAGGCTTTACTCCGCCATCACTGGCTGGTTTAGGAGCAATGGGACGAAAACGAAGCATAATGCGATCTGCTTTGGAAAGATCGTACGGTCCAGAGCCAATGGCGTACCTAGCTATGCAACACCCTCCCCTACCGTCCATTTTTATCTCTCTCTATCACTCTTGAGATATTTGTGTAAAGATATATATGTTTGAGAATAAGCTTCTCTACTTGAGCTGAAGAACATTAAGCAGAGATGGTAAGGCCTTTATAACGTCTGTAAGGACACGTATAGGAGTCTACACGCGTTATGATTTGTACACGTGTTGTAGCCCTGCACGTTTGTGGTTGTGTTTGGTCTAGAAGACGCTAATAAGGGTTTTGGGGTGCACATGTAAAGTTATTCTCTTTTTTTTTTTGCCTAAGTTATTCTCCCAATTCTAACCATTACTTAGTTTTACCTTAAAATGAAAAGGAAAAAAAAGAGTAAATTTTATATATATGCATTGCATTCTTAGCATTCTATAGTGAAGGTGAAAGGGTTTGGATATGCTTTGAGCTAATGATCGTTTCTCTTCTTATACCTCGAAAAAAAATTATATTAGAAGATCTTCATAACCACTACAAAAAGCGAAAAGGATATTTAGTGTTGAAAATTCTTTGGAGGACAAGCGGAATATGCAACCGCTTAGTACCACCAAAATTTGAATGCTTGTTTGAGTTTGTTCATCCATTCTGGAGGAAGCTAAGGCCAAATTTTTACTAAAAATACTGTTATTATTTAACATATTTAGTCTAAAATTCCATAATTGATGTTAAGATATGTACTCTAGATATATCAATAACATATATATATATATATATATATATAGCCAAAATGAAAGGACGTGGTGGGTGTGAATGTGATAGTCTAAAAATTTGTCTGATGAATCCGTTCGACTAAAAATTACATACGTCTTGTATACTTGAAAACCAAAGAAACCTGTTGTAATAACAGTACTTACTAGTATTTTTCAAAATAAAATAAAATAATAACAGTACTTACTATACGGATATCATTATATCAAAGTATGTTGCTAATGCTAGAAAAAACATATATAATTCTTCTTGTATATATATTTATTTTTTCATTAAGGATCGATTTTTTTTTAAAAAAACCTCTATACTTGCAGATTGTTTGATGGATGAATAATTATAATATTAAATAATAAAACTGGAGTATTCATAATTAGTCTTAGAGGTATTGGTCATTTGAACTAAGATAAAGACAGATTGTATAAGGTTACGTCTGCGTAAAGGGGGAATCAAAAGTTATCCATTTATTATGGAAGACAGTCGTCTTTTGTTTTGTTATTAATAAATTTGTATTAACAATACAATTAATAGGTAATTGCCATAAGGCAGATTTCCTAGCATTTCACAAAAACAGACAAATATAGTCAGGATATCATATAGACGCAATATGTTAATTACCTATCAACTGTATTGTTAATATAAGTTTACAGGATCTTGGTTACGGACCATATCACCCCTCTTCAAGCCAGATTTTGGAAGATACAATACCCACACATTTTATGTGGTAAGTATTGTCAGGGTGCATTTTAATATCGACAAAGTTAAGCCAACGGAGTATTGTTTGTGATTCTGGCTGTGCTTTGTGTGGTGATGATGAGGAAACAATCAATCATGCAATTTTTGTTTGTCCACCTACCCGGCAAGCATGTGCGTTATCTAAGGTAGCGGTTGGTCCAAACTCCTTTCCAACGGAGTTCGTGTACGAAAACGTGGATTATTTTTTGGGCCCTATAAATCTGGGTTCTTAGGTCTCGAGGTTGTCTTAGTTTATGTAGTATATCTGGAAGACAAGGAATGCAAGGGTTTTGGAAAACAAGATCGAGCAGCCTTATGAGGCTGTCTGACTAGCGGAAGACGAGGCGACGGCATGGCAACATGCTCAGACAGAGAGTGAGGATGAGGATCTACCCTCATCCCCACTTTTCCCCACCCCTTGGTTACGGGGGCCGCAACTCCCCTTTCCACTATTTTATTTTTTCGAGGTATCGTTGTTTTATAGATGGCTCTTTGAAAGAGCGCGAATCGTTTAGAGGTGCAGGATGGTTTTGTACACTTCTTCAGGATTTGTCGCCAATTACGGGAGCCACCAATTTCCGGCGTAGTCTTTCCCCCTTACATGATGAAGTAAAAGCTTTCATCTGGGCTATATGTGGTGCATGATCGGACATGACTATAAGAATGTGGTTTTCTTTACATACTGTTCAAATTTGGTGAAGATGGTGTCTTCTCCTTCGGAATGGCTAGCTTTCTTTGCATACCTCGACGACATCAAGTTTGACAGGGAGAAATTTTCTTCTTTCTTTCTATCTCTTATCTCCAGAAATACAAATGTAATTGTGAATTATTTGGCACGCCAAACGCATACTTTTTCGCAGAATGTCTTGTACGTAAACAATTTTCCACCCAATTGAGTTCCCTGAACTAATTTTTTGTTGACAAAAAAATACAATTAAATCTTATTGGCTAATAGTTAATAAATACGTAATTCTTTTTTCATGAATAATGAATTGGTGCGATGAACATGTTTATATATATGTTATATTATTAAAATGTAAGGTTCTTTCAATATATCATATGGGTATTTTAAGTTTGAGAAACTGTATATTTCTAAGGAGTAATGCTCATGGTTTTGGGTATACTAACCAGGATACAAAGAAAAAAAAATACAAAACATTGTTAATTTGGAAAGTTGTATGTAATTATTACAACATTATATTTTATAAAACATTGTAGATTTTGTTGCTTTTAGGTAATCAAGCTCATCAAATTTTAGGTTTAAATAGAGATTAATATGTATCATTAATATTCATTGCATTGCTTCGTGTTGGGGCAACGTCAAAGAAATGTTAGGCAAAATCTAAAAAGGTATAGTTTGGTTAAAATGACTTCCTATGCTTGTGAACGAGTTAAGATTCTTAGACTTTTGCATATATTTTAACCACATTATTTAATACCCACACGCAGTGCCGGCCCAACATTCATGAGGGCCCTACGCAAAAATTTAAAAATATGTTTTTTTCACCTATGACAAAAATTGGGAAAAAAGCCAAAAAATACTCCATCTAATTTTTATTTGGAAGTTTAATACCTGGTCTTTTTTGGTTGGAAGTTTAATATCTGGTCTATTTTTTGTTGTCAATAAAAAGCTTCGTTTATATTTGTGTTGCCTGATTAGCACATCGGAGTTAACTCCGGTAAATGGCTTTGCCGGAATCACTAACTCGAGTTAAAAATTAACTCCACGTGGTTAATTAACTAAATGAAAGACACTGTTGCCCTTCACTATTATTTCCCCCAAAATCGAATTTGAGAGAGGAGAAGAACCCTAAAAATCGATTTTTCAATCTTTCTCTTATCTTTTTCGTTTAAATCGTAAGAATGATTAGCCAAAGTTCAGGCTCTGATGCAAATTCTAGCCGGATTTGGGGTCCTCTTTGCTGCAATTGTGGTAGAGCTACAACGCTTGCAAAGTCATGGACAAATGACAATCCGGGTAGAAGATTCTTTAAGTGTGTTGTTCATGGTTTTGCAAAGTGGGCAGATGAAGAAAGGCCATACGGTTGGCAGAAGGTGAGCTTACTGGAGGCTAGAGATGAGATTAAGGTACTCAAAGAATCTGTGAAGGCAATGAATGTGAGTGGTTCCAACAGTACCTCCCATGATTTAGTGAACAAACATGAGCAAGAGAAGAAGAAGCTAGAAAGTGAAGTGATGGCAGCTAATGAGAGGGAAAAAATGCTTAAGCAGTTTATCTTATTGTCGTGGGGAGGGTTCATTGTTGTCATTGCTATGATCCTTGTAATTGGAAAGAACTAGGTTATATTTGGGGTGGTTTCATTGTTGTTTAGATTTGTTTCAAGTGTGTTGTGTTGTTGTGAAATGTACTCCTATCTTGTAAGTTGCAAGTGTTTGTTTGAAATCAAATTATCCTAACTTCATTTCATTGATCCGAAAGAGAGTCATGTAGACATAAAGATCCAACATCCCAAAAAACAAAAAGAGGATCTGACCATAAGGAAAGGGGCCAAAACAAAGTCAATATCCTACATTGATCCTAGATAGTAATCAAAAGACATACAAATCTTATACTACTTCTTCTCAGGCTGCCACACATCGAACACCTTATCATTCCAAGGAGACATAAAAAAGACAGGCGGTTTAGGAGCTTCATCGGACTCTTTACCACGTCCCTTGCCTGAAGCCTTCTTGCCTGTTCCATTTTTACGGCCAGGAGGACGTCCACGAGCACGTCCTTTAGCAGTTGTGTTACCTAGACCACTTGTGTTAGCTGGAGCACTTGAATGTTGTGGAACTTGTGGTTGTTGTGTTGATTGGGTTTGAGCAACAGGTGGTGTTGATTGGCTTTGAGCCCTCTGCCACCTCTTTGGTGCATTGTGGATGCTCCATGGATCATCATTGTCCTATAATAACTCTAATGTTATATCATTTTTTTGAAACCGATTAAAAACACAAGGATAGATTACTTACCAGACTTTTCTTTGGTCTCCCTCTCTTGCGTGGAGGAGCTAACTGTGCAGCTTGATTTTGACATGTTCCCTTATTGTGACCCATTTGCCTACAATTGCTACAAGTAACAGATTTACCTTCACGAGTAAGCTTTGTTGGATTAGTCGATGATTCACCTGGCTCCTTAATCCTATCAAACTTCTTTGGACGCCCTCGTTTCTTCCTCTTATCAGGTATTTCAATGGACCCTTTACCTGTTCTCCTCCATAACCTTTCTCCATTTACGGGGTCTATGTTGTCCTTGTACGTGTCTTGCCACACACTTGCTTGTAAATGTCTATCAACATAGCTACGATTAAAAAATACACCATCAATCAATATTGTACATGAAAGTGAGTTAACAAGAAAGTATGTTGTAAAACTTACTCTTCGGCTTCACGGTTGTGTTCGTTGATGACATAAATGGCATGTGGACAAGGTATGCCTGTCAGCTTCCACTGGTTGCAAGCACACTCTCGGTGAAGGAGATTGACACTTAAGCTTCCACTCCCCTCTAACACCTCATATTTGTGCTCACTACTTTTCAGAACTGAGCAAAACTTGGCTGACTTTCTGTTAGCTTCAAGGATTTCCATTACCTTCGGTGGGAACCTATCCTTACACTTCTTTGACTTCTCAGCCAGTTTACATATACGCTTCATTGAGATTCTTCGAACTTCCTCCAGCATGTTAATCACTGGCAACTTCCTAGCGTCTTTAATCGTTCTGTTGAAACTCTCAGATAAGTTGTTGCAAACATCCTCACAGCTGGAATGATATGAGAAGAAGGCTCTGCACCATGCTTTGGGTTCTGTTTTCAGCAAATCTTCATGCGCAAGTGGATCATATACTTTCAAGGCTTCCATGTTATACAAATAATCCCCTTCTGTAGCACTGTAAGCAATGGCCCAAAAGAAGCTTTCATGACCGTAGTCACCATATACCTTCTTCCAATTAGCGTATATGTGTCGAGCACAATGCCTATGTTCGGCTTCAGGAAGCAAATCACCAACAGCATTGATTAAGCCCTTCTGCTTATCAGACATAATAGTCAGACCATGTCCGATACCCAAATCCAAATCCTCCTTCAGCCTCTCAACGAACCAAGCCCAGGATTCATTGTTCTCCACTCTAACTATTGCCCATGCAATAGGATAAATTCTGTTGTCTGCATCCCTGCCAACAGCTGCCAGAATCTCACCCTTCAACTCCCATTTCAAAAACGCACCATCCAATCCAATAATAGGTCGACAACAGTTCTTCCATGTTCTTCGTAACTTCTCAAAACATATGTAGAACTTATCAAATTTTTGCTTACCATTAGCTTCAGGAATGGTAACAATCTCAGTGTGAGTCTCCGCATTAGACCTTTGAAGCTCAGCCTCATAATCCCATAGCTTTGCAAATTGTTGTCTTTGTGTTTCTATCACCAGATTGAAGGCAATTCTTCTTGCTTTTTGACAAATCCACTTAGACCCAGAAATCGTGTACCTCATCATAATCTCATCCTTAATGTCTGTCCATCTCAAAGACGGTCTTCTTCTTGCTTCATCTCTAAATAGTCTTCCAATCACACCCTGCTTCAACATCTTTGCTTTCCCACTAACAGAATGATTATGCCTGTCAACATATGTTTTGACTACCCATTTGTGTATCCGCTTCTCCACAGAGCAGTGAATCTTCCAAGGACATTTCTTATGACTGCATATGGCCGCCAGAGCAGTACTACCCCACTTACACAACTTAACATCATAGTTCATCTTCAAGACATACCTTAATAGTTGGTCTTTGAAATCTTCACCATTATGAAAGGTTTGTTTTATCCACAAGTAAGGTGGCTTGTCCTTGGAGTAGTTAGCTCTCGATATTTCTCTCTCATGGCGTTCAAAGGTATCCCATTCTTCGTCTGTATCCATTGCAGGATCAGGACGTTCAGCATCCATGCATTGCCTCTCTAATTCTTCATCCTCTGCAGCTTCACGGGCAATGTTCTCTGCCGTTTCACGTTCAGCTTGGCGTATAGCTTCTTCACCCGCTTGGTTAGTATCATCACCCTCACCTTCGGATCCTCTATTAATCTCCTCATAAAAAGCACAAAATAGAGGATCATCAGCAACAACTTCCTCTACCGGATCCTCTCCCTCATTATCTACTCTCTCTTCTTCCGCAGCCTCAGGCTCTCCATCTTCATCCTCCGCATCCTCAAGGTCACACTGCTCAACAGAATTAGACAAAGGACATGGTGCAGGTTCAGACGTAGCTTGCTGGATGTATATATCGGCTTCTCCACATGAAGACATAGCTTCACTACACAATTGTCTGATCCCACCATCTTTGTCAATGTCGATAACTCTTGCTGAAGTTCTGTCTTCTTGTGGAAGCTTGTACCATACTTGTTCCACTTGACCCGATACTCCATTCTCTGCGCAGAACTCTTCGAAGATTGTCCATGTCATCAGATCAGGATCAATCGACATATCTTTGGCTTTGATTCCTCCAATGTAGCTGAACAATCCATCCTTCAACACGACTTCTCCTCTGAAATGGATATTGAGTTTCAATTGCTCGAACCCACTGCATAATAAAATATGAAAGATTAATCCCACAAAAACTTAATCCAATCCGAAACTTTATCCAATCCTAAACTTAATCCAATCCCCAATCCAACCCGAATAGATTAGCCACGAAACTATTATAAGACACAATCGATTTCGAAGTCGCGAACCCTAAAATCCAAAACTTGCGAACCCTAAAATTAAGAGACATGAGAACATACCTCATCTCTTCGGCTACAAAATCACCAATACATGCGTAATCAAACGCCCATAACCATCGACTTCAAATATATCGAGTGAAGAAGTG
This sequence comes from Camelina sativa, assembly GCF_000633955.1. Lineage (NCBI taxonomy): Eukaryota > Viridiplantae > Streptophyta > Magnoliopsida > Brassicales > Brassicaceae > Camelina > Camelina sativa. The sequence goes on from NC_025693.1 coordinate 18,863,192, forward strand.
GAAAGAAGAAGAAAAATCGATTTGGGGAAATGAAATTTAGAGATTGAAAAATCGATTTTTAGGGTTCTTCTCCTCTCTCAAATTCGATTTTGGGGGAAATAATAGTGAAGGGCAACAGTGTCTTTCATTTAGTTAATTAACCACGTGGGGTTAATTTTTAACTCTAGTTAGTGATTCCGGCAAAGCCATTTACCGGAGTTAACTCCGATGTGCTAATCAGGCAACACAAATATAAACGAAGCTTTTTATTGACAACAAAAAATAGACCAAGTATTAAACTTCCAAATAAAAATTAGATGGGGTATTTTTTGGCTTTTTTCCCGACAAAAATTATAGGTTTTCTATAGAGGCCATAACTTGATATTTGAAGGCCTTTTACATATCCTAAAAAGGAAAAAAGGTCTTTTACATGTAAATAAAAAAGCCCTTATACATATCTTTAAAATAAAAAGGCCTTTTGTTTAAGTGAAAAAGGCTTTTAAAAATTTAGGCCTGAATCCTTGGCTTCACTTACTTCCCCTGTGGGCCGGACCTACCCACACGCTACAAATTGATAGATTACAAAAAACACTCATAATCAATTTGTCAATTATTGGTTTTTTCTTCATATGACCAAATTAAATAAAATCTAAAATAATTAGAATATCATATACTTTTAAAATAACTAGGTTTTGAACCTACGCTACGCGTGGGTCTATTTGATTTATTTTGGTAAAAATTATATATGATTGATGACAGTTATAAATTATTAGCTTATATAAAATTTTAAAGTACAATTGATTGGTAAAAATTTTACTTTTTAAAAATATAAAAGTCACTTGTGTTAAAAATTTTACCTAACATATCCTAAACCGTTTCTTTGACTATCAGACTAACAAAACATTTTTATAATCATGAATTAATGTTTTCTCATATTTAATTGACCACCACCATCTATATCATTTTCATTGTCAAATTTTCATGATAAATGTCAACGTTACTTGGTGCACAAAAAAAAAAAAAAAAAAAAAAA
>NC_025693.1:18865636-18916142 GCF_000633955.1 Camelina sativa
GAAGGTATTTATAATATTTTTAAACATCCTATAAAGTTTAAATATTTATAATATTTGAACTTTTTAAAAGTTTTAATAATTATAATATTTTAAACTTTTTAAATTTTTAAATTTGGACGCCTGATAAATCAAACTTCCTGCTCATTCATAGTTGGAAGCATATTAGTCTTATTTATAATAGTTCTCAGCTATTGTCTAAAATTTTCTAGCCGATTTGGGACGTTGTAAATACACTTATTTAGAAGTATTTTAATATAGAAATTTAACATAATTTCAAAAATGTTAAATATTGAGTTGTATGATCGCGATTTGTCGTTTAAAAAATATTTTAATATAGAAAATTCTAAAATTGTTTAAAAATGTTAATTAGTGGCATGTCGAATTCCAATTGGATGTTTTAAATCCTAGGTGGACAGCCTTAGGAGCTTATAGCTTCTACTTTTATTTAGTATAGATGTTATTAGTGAAATATCTAATTCTTATTGGTTTTTTAAAATCCTATATGGACACCTTTAGGAGTTTATAGCTTCAACTTTTTATNATTTTTATTAATATAGATATAATATTTTAAAATTTCTATGGAGGTTAAGTAATTGTAATATTTTAAAAAATTCTATGAAGTTTAAATATTTTTAATATTTGAACCTTTTAAAAGTTTCAATATTTATAATATTTTAAACTTTTAAAATTTATAAATTATAATTTTTTAAAAACCTTTTAAATGATAAGAAATTTTTAAGTTTTAAAAACTATAATATTTTGAAACCTATTAAAAGCTAAGACTTTTAAAAGTTTCAATATTTATAATATTTTAAACTTTTAAAATTTATAAATTATAATTTTTTAAAAACCTTTTAAATGATAAGAAATTTTTAAGTTTTAAAAACTATAATATTTTGAAACCTATTAAAAGCTAAGACTTTTAAAAGTTTCAATATTTATAATATTTAAACTTTTAAAAATTTTAAATATTATAATATTTTTTGAAACTTTTTAAAGTTTTAGTTTGATATCAAATAAAAAACCGGATCAAACCGAATAAAAATTTTAAACTTGGACGCCTGATAAATCAAGTTTTCCTGCTCATTCGTTGTTAGAAGCATATCAATCTTATTTATACTGGTTCTGAACCATTGTCTAAAAATTTTCTACCCAATGTGGGATATTGTACATAGTTCTTTTATTTCTATAAATTTAAAATTTTTCTTTTTCTAAAAAATTCTGGAAAATTAAAAAATGTTAATGAATGACATGTCAAATCATGATAGGTTGTTTAAAATAATTTTTAATATAGAAAATTCTGGAAATTGTATAAAATGTTAATGAGTGATGTGTCGAATCCTGATAGCTTGTTTTAAATCCTATGTGGACAGCCTTATGAGCTTATAGCTCCTACTTTTATTTAGTATAATTTCTCGAAGACATTATTTAAAATATACGAAGTGAAGAGAACTTTCAATCCATTAATGTACAAAAGATGAGTTTCCAACAATATATTTAAATAACAATAATAAAGAAATGTCAAAATCAGGTTAAAATTATTAATGACAAAATAAAATCTTTTTATTAGCACAATCCAAAAGATGAGGATCGAATATAATTATAATCATTGACCAAGTCTCTATATAAAAGCTAATGGCATCTTAATTAAACTAAAAGTGAGTGTGACAAATTAGATCTCAAAGGGGACAAAAAAATTTGTCATGCGTAAATGACCTTAAAGATTTAGTGACAATGATGATCTCATGCGTAAATGACCTTAAAGATTTAGTGACAATGAAGGTGGCAAAAAAATAAAGATATACTGTAGTGCCAATGGAGTTAGGTAATCGTTATTGACATAAAGAAGGAATATTATTAATAAATTATAATCTTATTACCTATATATAGTATATAATTATTATGAGCGTAATCCTATTTAGCTTACAGTATATGCTTTTTAAAACCATATAACATGTTAAGCGAATTCTTATGGATGAACTATGGAAAAACTTGGATACATCTTATGCATTATGGAAAAAACTGGATACATATGTTGTACTTAAGCTTCGAAATCATTATAGTATATAATATTATTTTGAAATATTGTTTTTTGAAGAACTTTTGAAAATAATTATATTTAACAATTCGGATTTGACAGATAACATTACTTGCTAGTTTGACAATTAATGATTTAGATGGCCAAGAATTTGATAGTTTGATGACGATATATAAGCAATTTGGTCTGTTTTACTGGCATATATCGAGTTCAATCGTTCTTAACTTTTCCAAATGCTATACAAATTACAGGCTAGTTGACTATGCCAAGCAGAAAAAAGAGTTTGATTGTGGTATTTGTTTATTAAAGAATTACATAGATCGAAACAAATCAATTCTTTGTTCGCTTAAGAAATACGCCTTAAGAGTTCAAAGTTCAAACTATTGGCTATGATATTATCCAAACATCGTATGCACTAAAAAAGGTAATATGGAATAGTTTCAACGTTAAATAAGATATTACGTACGGTGGACAATATCGTAGAGTAATGAAATTATCTTATATAATTAAAAAAATTTCTTTTAATTTTTTTCCCCGAATTTGACACAACACAAGTCATCTAAAAAGTTGATATTTCTAAAATAAAAGAAAAAAAATAACTTGGATCAAAATAATATAAGATGTTCAATTTTTTTCTACTTTTGAATGAATTTTCTGTTTTGTTTATTTACTTTAATAGAAATAATTCACATAATACAATTATTAAATTATTTTGTAATTTTATTTCTTTTTGTCAAATTGTAATTTCATTCTAATTATAATAAACTGAAGTATATTTTATTATATAGAATTTATAAATATTTATAGAAAATAGATGAATACATATTTCGTTTTAAGAGAGAACAAAATGTATATTTAAAATTATAATTGATTAGCTTGAAGTTCATGTAATATATTTATATTTACAGTAATTTTGAATTTTTATATTCAAAACAAAAAAATCAGTTCTTTATTCACAATAAACTTATTTTTATGATTTTTCACATATTTTATTAACTTATATATTCTATCAAATTTTTGTAATTCTCATATTTATAAGCATATCCATGTTTTAAGACATTAAATTTTAATTGATTGCAATTATCTATTTTTGTTTATGTTATTTTTTTCACCTCCATAGTATTTAAGCATTGTAATGAATGATTAATAAAAATTAAAAAATAAAATAAATAATAAAAATATTAATATTTAATTGTTGCATTTTTGTAACTCTTATATATATTTTATATAACTGCTATGACCATGAAATATGATTGATATAAAGATTAGTGCAGCAACTATTACCCAATTGAATAGTGGATTTATAATATGATTATAACTACAATTTTCTTAATAAATATCAAGACACACATCCCATTTTTATATATCAAATCTCATAATATTGTAAATTCTATATTTTTTAGTATTCAACTAACATTGTCTTAATTTATTTCAATATATATGTTATGCTATTGTGTTTATAAGAAGTTTAACATGTGTGTATGATATATATACATATGTAAGCTATGATATATCTATATGTAAGCTATGATATATATATATATATATATATATATATATATGTGTAAGATATGATATATCTATATATGTGATATTTTTGTTTTAGAATATGATGAAATATTTAACTTTTCTATCATCTAAATTGTTCTCAATTATTTTTGGGAAATTAGTACTACATATATATTATTCCTATATTATGAACATCAAGATAAAAGGTTTTATTTTCAATTGTACTTGTCATCCTTAAGATATGTCGAGTATTTTATTTTATTTATATATTTTTATTCATTTTAAAATAAATAATTCACATTAAATTATTATGTAACTATTTTTCAATTTCTATTCACTTATTAATATTATTCTAGTCATGTATCGTTTATCAGTATATAGTTAATTAACATATACAAAATATATGTTTATATTAATTTATTAAAACCATATTATTGTGAATTGTAAATATATATAAGTTAGGTTTTGGTTTCACTTATACTGGTACAATTAAATCATTTCCCATATGCTTTTAATATATGACTTCATCAATCATCTTGGAAAAGCGTCTTTAGTTTTCGATTACTCATCCCGAATAAAATTTATCTTCATAATTGAATCTAAATAATATAGTAAATAACAGGTAAGTTTTCTTGCATTTGTTGGATAATGGAAAAACTATTGAGGGAACTAAGAAACCTATAAAACAATAATTGTGGGAAAAATTTAATAATTTTTGTACAAGTTTTAAAAGATACTTATCTAAAAGAATATCAATGTAATATAAACTATTAAATAATCAATTTATTCAATAAGTTACTAAATTTCTTTTAAAATATATAATTATATTTTGTCATACTAATTTCAAACTCACGCGACGTGTGAGACATTATCTAGTATATACACATGAATGTCACAATATCTGATTAATTATTATATCAAAACTGTCTTTTTTTTGTTTTCAAATATTATTGTGATGTACTTAAAACCTAAGAGATAGACACAAGTAACAACAATATAATGTAGAACAAAAAAATAAATAACAAATAAACACAACTTTTGAGTTTGACGGATAAAATTTATTTTCCCTATTCCAGACATGTGTATGATGATACGATTTACTTAGCAAAACTGAGATTTCATAGATAATAAACGAGAATTACAAAAGGTTGAGGACTTTGTTAATGGAGCTCCTCCCACTCCCCCAGAATTAACCCACCAATTTCTCGATGAAGTTCTCTCTCGCTCAACCATCATATATATAACCTAATCAAAAGAGATAACCTAAACCAACCATGGTTAACTCTCACCTAAACCTTGGTTAAGTTAAAACCTTAGTAAAGTAGTAATAAGTCTTTTAACCCTCTAATTCACTGCTTTTATCAATACCACTGCCTTCGAAATCAACCTTGTCCTCAAGGTTGAAGTGTCGACACTGTTCAATCCATACCACGATGAGCTCCCAAGAACAATCATTAAAATCTGTCAACACAGTCCACTTCACCAAACTCTTCACGCTTAGTTCTTGGAATTTCCTTGGCCACCCAAATTAGTTTTGACTTGACTCGGAGTTGGAGATGCTCCTTAAGCTGCGCCAACATTGCGTCAACAGGTCTAATATTCTCTGCAAAGAGGAAACTGAACTAGGCAATTGGATTATCTGTTTGGCAGTGACATCATCCGGTGGAAACACCATCTCTATTTTCCAAAGTTTTTGCTCAAGATAACAAATTTTCCAATCCCTGCCATTCTTTTCTTTTTCTCGTTCAGCAACCGTGTTTAGTTAGACAACCAGAAAACCCTTCTCCATCAACTTTACTTCTCTTTTTTGACTAGCAGCAGCCACTCTGATTTTCAGCATTGTTTGAAATTCATCAGTGAAGGCTGATGAATGCTTCTGTTTTGTTGAGACCTCCATTGCAGCAGAAATTTCCAGAGAGTAATCATCACCACTCATGCAACCTGCACTAAAAATCAATGTAACCATCTTCGAGCTATCATCTTTTCTCCCATCTAACGCTTTCATGTTGTCAACACCCCCGCAACCTTCATCCTTACTCTTCCATTGAATCTTCTTCTTACGATAGAGAAAGAGGTTCTTTCTAAATTTGGCTCTCTTCCCGCTTGTCAAGGACTGCTTCTTATAAGCTGTGATGAATCGCCATAGTAGCTCTACATAGATCAATGCTTGGAAGCTGTTGTTAAGCTGAATAATTTTTTTGTCAAGCTTATGCCTTGTTCTCTTCTTCATTCTGAAAATCTTATCAACAAAAGCTTTCTTTGTGCGTAACGTAAAGAACAACATAACCTTCTTCTTGTGCTTATGTCGAAATTTGTGTTTCATGCCACCAGTCCAAACCCTCTTCTCCTTAGCTGCTTCTACTATCATGATCACTTGATAAGTAAGTTTGTCTTGTTTCTCTAAAAACAACACAACCCAATTTATCATCTTCACTTTTGTCTTTAGGCTCTTCTTTGGTGACTTCAACGATCCTAATACGACAGCCATATAGTCAGTAGTCATGGTCGACACGGGAAGCCTTTGCAATCCTCTCACTATCCACATTTTGTTAATTCTGGACTTGTTCAATTTCCCAAATCGAAGCAGTTTGTCCATTTCCAGCTTCCTCCCTTTGATTTTATTCTCATGTTTGTCATGATTCTGCTTGACATTGCTTTTCTTCCACTTGACAAACTTCTTCGTTACTGTTTTGTAATTTATTAGCAGCTTGTCATACACTATTTGGTGAACATCATATATGTTGAGCTTAATACCCTTGCTCTCATACTCCATCTTCATCTTCATCCTCTTTTTCTTCTTTGCAAACACCCATAACAACCTTTTGTCAAATACTTGGCTGGCAGACAGCAAATGATAGTTTTCTCCAGCATAAACCAATATAGTTGTGTCTAGGTCTGTCATGTATGTTCTTCATCTGGATTCCAGAGGTCCCCAATTTTACTATTTCAGCTTTGTATTTAAACTCCTTAGCCTTTGTGAACTTCTTCCGAATTCTCTTCGTGGTAGCCTTTTTCCCTCTTTGAGACAATTCCTCGAACACCTAGTAGGCATGATTTGGCTTAGTTGCTTGTTCCCTATGGTTTCGATGTTCCTCTAACACCTGCTGCAAAAAGAAGTTCATATGTTCTTCTTTTCTCTTTGCCAACAGCTCCACAAAGCCTCTATCTCCTTTGAGTTTGAAACCACTTTCAGACCCATCAATCTTTGAAAGTGTTTTCCATCTCTTCTTTTTTTTCTTCTTTGTGTTCACTTTTCTTTCCATAGGCATTTGATCGAACACTTGGCGGACCGGTTCACTCTTCTTAATATCTGACTCTTTTTGTACACCCGTTTGTTCGTTTTGGAAGAGATTATCCAACGATACAAACACATTTTCTTCTTCTGCTACTCTCTGACATACCACCACTTCTACTGCTGCAGTCCCATCCTCTTGTTCATCACTCAGATTCCCCGTTTTTGAGTGAACTTCAAGCTCATCTGTAGCTTTGTTTTCTGATGGTTCTCTGCGTAACTGTTTCAACTCAAGAAAAGCTTGCTTGATTTCTGATATTAGACTGAGATACTCTAGATTTTTGTTGTTCCCGAACCTCCTCAACAATCCAACTTTGATCTCTGTCCAACTTGTGAAATGTTTCATGGAATTTCGAGACTCAAACCAGAACCGAACCTCATCTTCCATAAAACCATAAGCAAAAGAAACCTTCTCTTCGTCATAGAATCCTTAAGCATTGAAATATTCTTAGACCTCTGAAATCCACTTCTCAGGATCTTTATCGTCAAAGAAGACCGGAACCTCCACAAAGTTGTCACCAAATCCCATTAGATCGAACTGCTCTGATACCAATTTGATACGATTTATTTAGCAAAGATGAGATTTCATAGATAATAAACGAGATTTACAAAAGTTTGAGGATTTTATTAATGGAGCTTCTTCCACTCACCCAGAATTAACCCACCAATTTCTCGATGAAGTTCTCTCTCGCTCAACCATCATATATATAGACCTAATCCAAAGAGATAACCTAAACCAACCATGGTTAACTCTCACCTAAACCTTGGTTAAGTTAAAACTTTAGTAAAATAGTAATAAGTCTTTTAACCTTAGTAAAATAATAATAAGTCTGTTAACCCTCTAATTCACTGCTTTTATCATATGACTAATAAATTTTAACTATTCCAGACATGTGTATGACTAATACAATGATGGAAACCAACAAATATCTTAATGTATTACTATACTTTTTCGTCATTCTGTATATAGGATTACGAAAAGTATTAAAAACTAGAGTTCTAATAATCCCCCACCCGCTCCAAAAAAAGGAAAATCCTTAAAAAAATATTCTCTCCGTTTCATAATATAGGATGTTTAGAGAAATATTTTTGTTTCATAATATAGGATGTTTTCAACTTTCTATATAACTTTTAAATTAAATTTATATTTTATGTTATGCACACTTATTTATGATTGGTTAAACTTTTTAAAAATAACTTTCTTAATATACGTGTTTCCACTATTTCTTAATATGCGTGTTTCCGTTAAATATATACTCTTTCCGTTAAATATATATTTCTTAAATATATTCTTTTTTAGAAGTATTTACGGGTGGGCTTTGTTGTGCTTTGAATGAGAACACGCATAAGGACACGTATAGATAAGTCATTAGCTGATGTTTATAATAATCATTCTTATTTAATTAGCATGATTTGTATGTTTAACTATAGTAAATTAAGCAAAACCAGTAATGAAGCATATCTGTTTTAAATTAGTTTATCTGCTTCAAGCACACAGCACATTCATCGCTAGCTCTGGAAGGGTTTTCACTCCAGAACCAGAATCTTTTTTCCGACTAAGACATTAGTACTCAATTATTTAAATTTAATTTGGTATAAGTCATTATAATTATGATTATGTTAGATCATCTTTTTAAGTTCTTTGAAATATCGGGTTTTAACTTTTTGTTAACTTATATATAGATATATTTGTATAGTTTTTTACATTTGATTACTCCGTCCACAATTTCGTTTCCCGTCGTTTTTAATTTTTTTAGTTTATGAATTACAAATCGAATGTTTTGAGGAAGGTATATAGTATTTTTCGGATTCATTTTTTTTAGAAATATAACGTAATTGTTTCGAGGAAGGTAATTAATGTTTTGTCAATGAATATTTAGTTACGTTGTACGTACCTAGATTGAAATTAGCTGTATTTTCTTTTATAGACCGACGAGACATGATTTGTTAGGTGGTATTCTTCAACATTCAAAACATCATCCTCGATTTTAATAATCACGTAATTGAAAACTAAAACATAGAATTATAGTTAAGATGACGAAGATTGAAAGATGATCTAATCTTTATAATGCATCGAAGATTGAAAGATGCATAGCTTATTTTACTATGGGATAAGCAACATCGACTGAATAAGATGACGTCCTTGTATTGAAAAAGGTCCGCCTTTTCATCGTCAGTTCGTCACTAAGATAGGTTATGGTTAAGCTGTTGGAGTTGATTTAGTCATGGTCCGAGTCTGAAGGCACTACAATAAAAAGTGAATATTGTTACCAATTCAATGGTCATAATATATTAATTTTTGGTCACAAATACTTTATTGTGACGAAAATGAAACGGATTGAAGAAGGTCACAATAAAATGGTCACAAATGGGTGTAAGTCACAAAAAAGTCATAAACAGTTGTGACGTTTCTGAAGTAACAATTCGTCACAAGTTGTGGACTTGAGAGTCAGTTTGTAGTGGAATTTGTTAATGGAGTCTGTTTCCGTTTTTCTAGCTTTGATTCAGTTGTTGTTTGCTTCCTGTAAGGCTATTTAAGCCATCGTTCTTAAGTTAATGCAGTATTACTTTCAGTTTAACATTTCATAGTTAAGGCTATGTTGTGTGCTATCTCTTCTACCTTTTTCTATCAACGTTTAATGTTGAAAATGGACTATAATAGCTTCTGCAGAGAAAAGCTGAAACTATAAGAAAGAAAGAGAAAACAAACCTGTGAGAGAAAAGTGATCGAGAGAGAAAACAAAAGAGAGGAGAGATGTCTGAGAAATCTGAGAAGTTTGTGCAACCAGCAATCCCAAAGTTTGATGGCTACTATGATTTCTGGTCTATGACAATGGAGAACTTCCTCAGAAGCAGAGAGTTGTGGAGCCTGGTGGAAGATGGGGTTCCGGCAGCGTCGATCGGAACAACACCAGCAAGTGAGGCACAAAGAAAGTTAGTAGAGGAGGCGAAGCTGAAGGATCTGAAGGTCAAGAATTTTCTGTTCCAGTCCATTGATCGAGAGATTCTGGAAACAATTCTTGACAAAAACACCTCCAAAGCAATTTGGAAATCCATGAGAAAGAAGTATCAGGGTTCTACAAAGGTGAAAAGGGCACAACTACAAGCATTAAGAAGAGAGTTTGAGTTGCTGACCATGAAAGAAGGTGAGAAGATTGACGTCTTCTTGGGAAGAACCTTGACGGTGGTGAACAAGATGAAAGTCAATGGTGAAACTACGGAGCAGAGTACGATCATGAGTAAGATTCTTCGATCACTGACTTCAAGATTCAATTATGTGGTGTGTTCGATTGAAGAATCAAATGACTTGAGCACAATGAGCATTGATGAATTGCACGGTAGCTTACTAGTCCATGAGAAGCGGTTGAATGGACATGTGCAAGAAGAGCAGGCACTAAAAGTATCTCAGGATGAGAGATCTGGTCGAGGTAGAGGTCGTGGAACGTTGCGAGGAGGACGTGGCAGGGGAAGAGGCAGAAATTCTGTTGATCGTGCCATTGTTGAGTGTTACAAATGTCACAAGCTAGGGTATTTTCAATATGAGTGTCCTGAATGGGAGAAGAAGGCGAATTATGCTGAGTTGGAAGAGGAGGAGGAATTGCTTCTGATGGCTTATCTAGAGGAGCACCAAACAAACAGAGAGGAGGTTTGGTTCCTTGATTCTGGTTGTAGCAACCATATGACTGGGTGCAGGGAATGGTTTTTTGATCTAGAAGAAGGAATCAATCGCTCAGTGAAACTTGGAAATGACATGAGAATGTCTGTGGTGGGAAAAGGAAGTGTGAAAGCGCAAGTTAATGGAATCACTCAAATCATACCTGATGTCTATTATGTTCCGGAGCTCAAGAACAATTTGCTCAGTCTTGGGCAGTTGCAGGAAAGGGGCTTGGCGATTTTGTTTCGAGATGGAAGCTGCAAGGTGTATCATTCTGACAAAGGAGTGATCATGGACACAAACATGAGTGGGAATCGTATGTTCTTCATTCTCGCTTCCAAACCACATAAGAATCTGATGTGTCTGCAAGCAGAGGATGAGATCGAGAAGGAGACTCACCTATGGCACTGCAGGTTTGGGCATCTGAATCAAGATGGGCTGAAGCTACTGTCAAACAAAAAGATGGTTATTGGGCTTCCTGACCTAAAGCCCACTAAGGAGATATGCACCATCTGTTTGACAGGGAAGCAACACAGAGAAACAATGTCGAAGAAGAGCTCTTGGAAATCGACAAGACCGCTTCAGCTAGTGCACTCAGACATATGCGGGCCAATCTCTCCTGTTTCGCACAGTGGGAAGAGGTATATTCTGAGCTTCATCGATGACTTCTCCCGGAAAACCTGGGTTTATTTTCTCCACGAGAAATCTGAAGCATATGCCACGTTTAAGATCTTCAAAGCAAGTGTGGAGAAGGAAATCAATGGATTCATAGCTTGCCTGAGGACAGATCGAGGAGGAGAGTTTACATCAAATGAGTTTAGAGATTTCTGCAAATCTCATGGCATCAATCGCCAATTAACTGCTGCGTTCACACCACAACAAAACGGAGTGGCTGAAAGAAAGAACAGAACAATCATGAATGATGTTCGATCGATGTTGAGTGAAAGACGAGTCCCAAAAGAATTTTGGTCTGAAGCTACAAAATGGAGTGTGCATATTCAGAACCGATCTCCAACAGCAGTGGTAGAAGGGATGACACCTGAAGAGGCTTGGAGTGGTTCGAAACCTGTGGTGGAATACTTTCGTGTTTTTGGGTGCATAGGATATGTGCACATACCGGATCAGAAGAGGAAAAAGCTAGATGACAAAAGCAAGAAGTGTGTCTATCTAGGGGTGAGTGAAGAATCAAAAGCTTGGCGGCTATATGATCCGGTCACAAAAGCAATTGTGGTAAGCAAAGATTTTGTTTTTGATGAGAGCAAAGGGTGGGATTGGGATCAAGTTGGTACAGAGGAGAAAATCCTTGATTGTGGAGATGGAGAAGATCAAAACGAGGAAGAAAACGATACAGCTCCGTTGGCAGTATCATCACCTCCTTCTCCAACTAACTCGACGCCTCCAACACCAGCTTCATCATCATCAAGTCATGTTTCATCACCAGAATTGAGATCAAGAGAAGTGGTTGTAGGACCACGTATAAGGAAAAGGCCAGCACACTTGGCGGACTATGTTACTGCTGAAGAAGAGGAGGAGGAAGAGAATCTATCAGTCATGTTATTGATGATGATGACAGAAAGTGATCCGGTTAAATTTGATGAAGCGATGAAAGAAGAGGTGTGGATGGAGGCGATGCAACGGGAAATCGAATCCATTGTCAAGAACAACACTTGGGAGCTAACCACTTTGCCTAAAGGTGTGACACCAATTGGAGTAAAGTGGGTGTATAAGACAAAGCTAAATGAAGATGGTGAAGTAGACAAGCACAAGGCGAGGTTGGTGGCTAAAGGATATGCTCAGTGCTATGGCATAGATTACACTGAAGTCTTTGCTCCAGTTGCACGGCTTGATACGATTTGGACCATAATTGCTGTTGCAGCACAATCAGGCTGGGAGATCTTTCAACTGGATGTAAAAAGTGTGTTTTTGCATGGTGAGTTAAAAGAAGAAGTGTATGTAAAACAGCCTGAGGGATTCATTCAGAAAGGAGAAGAAGAGAAGGTGTACAAGCTAAGGAAGGCACTGTATGGTCTCAAACAGGCTCCTAGAGCCTGGTATAGCCGAATCGAAGGTTACTTTCTAAGAGAAGAGTTCGAGAGATGTCCAAGTGAGCATACTCTATTCACCAAGATAAAAGGAGGTAAAATTCTGATTGTTAGCTTGTACGTTGATGATTTAATATTCACCGGAAGTGACAGAGAGATGTGTGATGATTTTAAATCATCAATGATGCGGGAATTTGAGATGTCGGATCTGGGGAAGATGAAACACTTTCTTGGAGTAGAGGTGAAGCAGAGTGGTGATGGGATTTTTGTTTGTCAAAAACGTTATGCTCGTGAAGTTCTAGCAAGGTTTGGAATGGAAGAAAGTAATGCTGTTCGGAATCCAATTGTGCCAGGAACAAAGCTCACAAAAGACGAGAATGGTGAGAAGGTGGATGAGACTAGGTTTCAATCAACTGGTCGGGAGTCTCATGTATTTGACAGTAACTAGGCCTGATCTGATGTTCAGTGTGTGTCTCATCAGTCGGTTCATGGCTAATCCAAGAATGTCACACTGGCTTGCTGCAAAAAGGATTCTCCGGTATCTCAAAGGTACAATCGAACTTGGAATCTTTTACAGAAGAAGTGAGAGTGGTAGCATGAAACTTATGGCATTCACGGATAGTGATTATGCCGGGGACTTGGATGATCGAAGAAGCACAACAGGCAGTGTGTTTTTAATGGGATCTGGTGCAATCTCTTGGGCATCAAAGAAGCAGCCCGTCGTTGCACTTTCCACTACAGAGGCTGAGTACATAGCTGCTTCCTTTTGTGCCTGTCAGTGTGTGTGGATCCGAAGGATCTTGGAAACAATTGGAGCTGAAGAGAAGTCTGCAACGGTGATTCACTGTGATAACAGCTCGACCATTCAACTGTCCAAGCATCCAGTTCTTCATGGTAAGAGTAAGCATATAGAAGTGAGATTTCATTATCTTAGGGAGTTGGTGAATGGTGAGACCGTTAAGCTGGAGTATTGTGCTACAGAAAATCAAGTTGCTGACATTTTTACAAAGCCTTTGAAGCTGGAGCAATTCGAGAAGCTGCGTACTTTACTTGGAATGGTGAATCTGTCTGAAGTAAGCTAAATTGAGGAGAATTGAGCTTAAGGGAGGATATGTTGGAGTTGATTTAGTCATGGTCCGAGTCTTAAGGGGTTTAGTAGGTGGAGTCATAGACTTGAGAGTCAGTTTGTAGTGGAATTTGTTAGTGGAGTCTGTTTCCGTTTTTCTAGCTTTGATTCAGTTGTTGTTTGCTTCCTGTAAAACTATTTAAGCCATCGTTCTTAAGTTAATGCAGTATCACTTTCAGTTTAACATTTCACATAAGCAAAGTTTATTAGCTTTGTTTGTTAAGTATTTTTTTTCTTTCTTTCTTCGTGTTAGTCAATTGTTTGATTCATAGTGTTAGAATTAGAGGTTTAGATTTTTTTTCTTTTTAGGTATAACCTTTCGAGATTGATTTAGGTGTTTCGAATATCTAATATAATTACTATGTTTGGGACGAAAAAAAAAAAAAGTGAATTCATTGATTGTTGGGCAAGGGTTGGTAGTTACTTGTGTAAAATATAGCAACAAAAATGTTCACCCTCTACTAAGTATGCATGTCTCTTGGAACACGTGGCACATCCCATACAGGTTCCCATAGCACCTACATAATTTGAAACTTTGGTCAATCATCGGATAAGTTTTACATATCATATACCAAGATATAATATAATATGATTGGTGTCTATAATTGTGATGATCTTCCGATGAAGACCGTTGTTTTGCGGATCAAAATTAACTTCAAGATAGTTCTAATACTATAGACATTAAAGCAATGTATATATGTATTTTATATATGAAGCGAAATCATTAAGTTTTGACATGTTAATTGAAGGGGTACAAACTACAAAGGTATATATATGAATTGACCAAGATTAATTATTTACGTCACTTATAAATTATAATCTATTAGAAGTACGTAAAAACATTTCCTACCAGTACTTGCTAAACTCAAATTTATAAAGTTAAAATGGTATACTATATATGGTAATAGATAAAAATTATATATGATAATTAGATTTTAACCCGCGGTACATCGTAGGACGATTTTTTAACTAAAAAAATTAAATTTTAAGTTATATTTATCAATTTTATTTGTTTTGTTTATTGCTTAAAATTGTATAACTATATTTTGATTGTTAATTTTAAGATTGTATAACTATATTTTGACTGTTTATGATTCTCTAATATTCAAAATAATGAAATGATGATGGCATACCGTCTTTTGTTTAACTTATATCATTTCAGAATAAAATATTTTCTGTGGACAACCCGTATAAAAATCATATTAATATAAATTCAAACCTGCTCTATCACCCCCGCAAGCATTTAAATTTACTTTTATGAAGTTTTTTAATATTTATATTTTTAATATTGTTTCAAAAATCTTAAACAAATCAAAGATTTCAGCATCAAATGTTTTTTTCTATAGAAGATTATCTAATATTGAAATAATATTCAGTAGGTTGTTTAGAAAACTAAATAATGGGATTAATTTTGAAAAAATATTTTTAGGCTTGTTGAAGAAGCCTTATAATGTAGAGTATAATTGACATTATCTTTTGTAAATAACTTTATTTTGTAAATTTATGTAAACCCAGGTATAAACACATAATAATATAAAAATATGTTTATAATAAAACTTAAGTAATAAGGGTCAATTTCTTTTAATTTTTAAATAATAAGGTACAATGATTTAATTACATATAAATTTAAAGGAAATACTTTTTTTTGTTCAAAACCAACTCTTAATTCATTAAACCGGGTTCGGTACAGGGATATATAATAAGGAGCGTTTTGCCACCGCATCGGCTTTCTTGTTGAAATCTCGAGAAACAAAAGAGAAGGATACAGAGTTAAAAACAGAAGAGATAGATAGGATATCGAAAAGAATCCCATGGAGTTCCTTGAGAGGAGTCCCCGATTTGATTGCATCAATGATCGATTTAGAATCAGAGGCAATTGAGATGTTGGTCAAACCCAGAGAGATCGCGTCGGTTAGGGCATGGTAAATGGCACTAGCTTCAGCAACAGACACATCCCTCTGGCAAGAACCATGGGTCTTCAATAGATCTCTTCCGATGCAAATACCATGCCATCCGTGAGAGGAATTGGTAGGCGGTGAGCACTGGAGGAAGCTAGAGGTATGGCAATATTTCCCGAGGAGGATTCTCGAAAGGAGACTGGATGGATTGGTTAAAATCCTACAGCTGATTTTTGCCAGAAGTGCGTCGTTGAAGCTTGACATATCTCTGAAGCCTAATCCACCCTCTTGCTTTGACTAAGAGAATTGTTTCCAGGAGATCCAGCACATCTTCTTCTTCTCCATTTTATCCTCCCACCAGAATCGGGTTAGAACAGATTGGATGCGTTTGTATAAGGAGTTAGGGAGTTTGAAGCATGACATGGTGTAGGTAGGAATTGCGGTAAGAACTGACTTTAACATTACAAGCTTGCCTACGGAGGATAGGAATCTGGAAGACCAACCCTTTGCTTTTTGTCGTATTCTATCAACGATGCTGGTAAAAATATCCTTTTTCTTTCGGCCAAAGAGCTCAGGCAATCACAGGTACTTGCCTTTCCCTCCTTCTTTATGGATGTTTAAAGTTTGTTTCATTTGATCTCTAATCTCCGTGACTGTCTTTGCAGAGAAGGTGATGGCTGACTTTTGGTTGTTTATCACCTGACTGGAGGCCAGCTCATACTTGTGGAGGATCGCCTTCAGGTTGGAGCATTCAGTCTTGTTTGCCTTGCAGTAGAACATAGTATCATCCGCAAAAAGTAAGTGATTGAACCACAGACTTTTCTTCACCTGGCGGATGAGTTTCATTGATTTTGGTGGGCAGAAATTTGGTGGAGAAGAACTTTTGAATCTCACGAGTGATTTGGCTCCCTACAGTGGACCAGTTGGTTTGGAAGAAACTTGCAGAGAAGTCGTCTGGACCCGGTGTCTTGTCTGCGTGGATTGCAAAACAGGCGCTTTGTATCTCTTCTGCAGTTGGCAAGGTAGTGAGCTTTCGATTTGCCTCCTCCAATACCAGTGGTAAGACAATGCCCTCTAACAAGTTATTTCTTTCACCTTCCACTGAAGTGAATAGGTTCTCATAGTAGTCAGAAATCACTTTTAAGATATCCTTCTCTTCATAGAAAGCTTGACCCTCATCATCTTCAATAACTGAAAATTTATTAACCGCTCTCCTTCCTTTTGTGATCGCATGAAAATATCCAGAGTTCTTGTCACCTAAAGTGAGCCACAGCTGGCGACTACGCTGTTTCCAAAAAGCTTCCTCCTCTAGATAGGCCTTGTTTAGATCTTCCATCAAAGAGGTTAAGAGCAAAGGATCGAGATCCAGACATGTGAGGCCTACCTCCAGCTTTTGACGAATTTCCTTTATCATTTTTTGGCTGTTACGGCTCTTCTCCTTGCTCCACTTAATAGTAGCACTTCTGCACCTAGTGAGCTTTGACTCAATGGTCTCAATAGTTTCAGGTTTCCATGTCTCTCTAATGAGCTCTGAAACTTCCACATTGCATCCTAAACGCCTATCATATCTAAAGAGTCCTCTTTTCCTCTTATTTTTAAGGTCGAAATAAGTGATCAGGGGTCGATGGTCAGAGCCTTCAAAAGTAAGGTATTCACTTCGACTTGACGGGTAGTTTACAGCCCACTCACTATTCGACATGTCTCTGTCTAGTCTATAAAAGACTAAATGATCATAGCGTTTACCTCGCCAAGATAAGCAATTGCCAGAGTGTCGAAGGTTGAAAAGGTCACACTCTGACATTAGGGTTCGAAGATAAATAAAGGAGTCTTCTGGTCTGTCTGTACCACTAATTTTTTTAGAGGAGTCAATGATGTCAATGAAATCACCAGTGAGAAACCAGAGCTCAGAGCGCATACTTCCCAGGTCAGTAATTTGGTTCCATATATTTTTCCTTTTGGAATTCTCTGGTTCACCGTAAACAAAGGTTGCTAGGAAAGATTTACCCTCAGCTTCAATTCTAGTGTCCAGGTAGTTTGGACTTTCCGCTAATACCTCTAGGGTGATATCATCATTCCAGAGTAGGGCTAAGCCTCCACTTCTCGCGCTCAGAGGGGATACTAGCTTGGAATTCTTGAAGTTTAGACAGTGGAGGATGTCCAGAACCTTTTCATCTTGGTTCTTCGTTTCCATGAGGAACAGAACATCAGGGGAGATCGAACGGTTGATCTCCTTTAGTCGCCGGATTGTTGTGGGTTCCCCAGCCCACAACAATTCCAGCTAGCAAATCTTAAGGAAGAGGTGGGGATGGATTGTGAAAATCCACCCTGTCCTTCACCATTGCATTTATGAGTTGAATCTGGGGTTGATCTCTTACATTTGATGGTCCTGCTTCATTGTCTGCGGTTTTTCGGTTTTGTTTCCCACTACTTTGCCTCTTTGTGTTGGCAGGTTGGTTTGTGGTGGCATATTTACTAGCAGTAGATCGTCTCTTAGGGGAGTTGTGCAGGATGGTTTTGTTCCTTTTGCTTGATTTCGCACCAGACAGATGAAGTGGGCTCCTGTTACCAAGTTTTAAGAGGGGTGGTCGTCCTCGTCTTTTCTTTGTAGGTAGATTTTCGAGGTCATTACACAACACCGAGTGAGGTGGTAGATCACCAGAGGGGGCAGTAACAGTATCATCTCTAGTAGAGGTAATCGAGTTATGGTTTGGAGTATGAGAGGAAGCTACAGCTATGATGCCAGCCGTCGTTTCTGCCATTAAGCATCTACTCTCGCCTTGGATAACTCGCTATTTCCGGGCTAAACTCTCTGTTGGGTCAGCACGAGAGGTATATTGGACTGTAACCTCTCTTAGTTCTCCCATAACTTCCTCAGTGGTAGGAATAGGAGATAATGGTAGGGGTGGTGAGTTTAGAGTTTGAGTTCTTTCCAGGGGTGGCCATCTGGATCGAGATGAATCTGAGGATTCATTCCACACTAGTTCCCTTGGGGTCGTTCGTTCTCGCCACTGTAAGTTCGCTAAGGGATCCGTTCTGCAAATTTTGGGATTCCTCTGTTGGTGATCAGTGGGACGAGGGAGGGTGCGTGCACTTGGGGAAGACCTTTGACTAAAGGACCGAGATCCAGCTTCTTTAGCAGAGTAATAGTTTCTATCCTCGATCCTTCTCTTTCTATCCCGACGATAATCATACTTAGACGATGTTGTGTGTTGGATAGGCAGCTGGGAAGAATCGTGGCCTCTGAAGGAGTTGATGCTTAAGTTTGACTCCCTCCTGTGATAACCATGAGGTTCGTCAAAGACTTTTGGGGCTCTGAAGTTGTCTTCTGGGGTATAGTAGTTTCTGCGAACGGAGGGTTGAGACAGTTGAGCAGAGACTAAAGGTAAGGGCTCTTCCTCTTCTCTCACTTTACTTAACCACGAGCAGTTCTTAACTTCATGAGTGAGCCTGAGACAATGTTGACAATGGTTTTTTAGGTTTTTGTACTCGAGGGTAACAAGGATATCACTACCGTTGGGAAACTCCACCACTGTCTCCTTGGTTAGGGGTTGGAGACCGTCGAGAAGGGTCTTGATTTGTGCAAAAGAGCTTGTGATATCCACCTCCAGAACTAGTCCCAATTCGTCTCCTATACTTCGGAGCATAGCATCTTGCCAGTAGTGTTTGGGGAGTCCTTGGACTTCAGTCCGGAAAGGGATCTTAGAGGGATAAGATTATGAGATTATGGGTTCCCACCTTTCGAGGATGACCATCCACTGGTCAAAGTGGTACGGTCTATTATCTAGTACTCTTTAGAGATCTTCATCGTGTTCAAACTTGAACTGGAAACAGCCCCGACCTAGGTCAGCACCCACAGCTTTACCTCGGAGGTTCCACCTGCTGACGAGGAAAGGGAACAGAGCATATAGTCGTTGGACAAATGGGTTTGTCAAGCGCCCCATCAAGGTTAGGGTATTTTCTACAATGAGGTTGGTGGTGTCAAGTTCTAGTGCACGGATGGGGGGGGAGAGTAGCCCCTCTCAATGTCTTTTCCTTTCAGATAGTATGGTATGTGTTTCTCCATGTGGTAACTTAAGGGAAACAAGGGGTGAAAGGTGTTGATAGAGTACAAAGGTAACCGCTAGTAGCGAGGAGTACCAAGCTTTCTAATGTAGAGACAAAGGTTTCACAGGCTTAACAGGGTTAAAGGGTTTTAAGCAGGATATAGTGATGAGGCAAAAGGAGGGTAAACAACAAGCGTAATGGATGCCGAGACTACATGAGGTCCTCTTGAGAGAGGAAGGTATTGTTAGTAGAGGGTGCTGGGAGGAGCAGGTGCAGTTGCAGACTCGTCGCTGGTGAGTTTGGTCGGGGATGGGCAGAAGGGACCGTTGAAACCTACCATAGTCAACCCAAGAACCGCTGGATGTTTCCTTTTGGAGTACTAGAAAGTAGGTGAGATCCGGTTTTTTCAAAAGTCCATCCTTCTTTTGGTTTGCATAGGGACTTGGGCTTGGGAGCTTTTTTTTGGTACTAGCTATCATCTGTGCCTAAATTTAAAGGAAATACAAATGCTATTTTCTTTTACAACATTAATTCGGATTATTAATTTTAATGAAGAAATATGATTAAAAGTTATAGCAAAACTAATATTACTTTTGGATGTTAAATAACAATACATGAAAATATATAGCATTATGAAATACATAAAAACATATGACATCATGAAATCAAATACTGGAATTGGTAACATAAATAAAAATGATTAAAGAGTATTAAGCAAAATGAAGTGAAATTATTATTTTTCATCTGCAAAATTAAATTGGCAACATAAATAAAAATGATTAAAGAGTATTAAGCAAAAATGAAGTGAAATTATTATTGTTCATCTGTAAAATTAAATTGGTAACATAAACAAAATTTTATTTTTATTTCATTATTATTGTAACATAAACAAATTTTTATGTTATAAGCGAATTGGTAACATAAACAAATTTTTATTTTATTATTATTGTTCATCTGTAAAATTAAATTTTAATTAATATTAGTTTCTCAACTTTTTTATTTAGAAAAAAGTTTTTGAAAAACAATATTACCTTTGTGAAGTGATCATCATCATCTTACATTTGAAACTAATATATGCATATATTCCATGAAATTTTGTAGCAATATCACAATAATAAAACTTTATTAATTTATATGCATTTACAATTATACAGAAAAAAAAAAGGAGAAGAAGAGAGAACATACCATTGTGAAAGTATCTGACACTTATTTCTCTTTATTTATAGGGAGAGGAAGTGTGTCCAGCAATTTAAGTTTTTAACAAAAAAAAATCTAAATAAAATCATTGTTACTCAATCGATTTTGTAAAATATAATATTGTTTTTTTTTTTGATATAACAACAATTTTAACATACCAAATATAAGTTTTGATTAAATGTTTTCCTATTTCAAAATCAATTGAAATCTCTAGAAAATATTATTGTTAGTGTAGAATATAAAATTGGTTAGTTGTTATTAATATATAATATTTTTAAAATCAACAATTAATGTAAAATCGGTTTTGTAAAAGGAAAGTAGAAAGATGTTGTAGTAATATTTTAGGAATATGATGTTAAATGTAAAGATTTTATAAAAATTAAAAATTGTTTTTGGAAATTATAAATCAAATGCGTAGAGATAATTTATGAAATAATGATTTTTTCAATATTTCAGATATATTATTAGTGTAATCAAATTTGAATTTCCATATTTTACTTATTGATTTTTTACAAATATGTAGGGATCAATTGTGTAAATAAAATTTTAAATAAGCAAAACTAAAAATTTTGAACCAAAAATGTACTTCAAAAATATATATATATATAGATATATCTTGTTTGCCTTTAGGTTTAGAATTTAAACTCAACTATTGTAGATATAACTGCTGTACGAAAAATTCAAGAAGTCATCAGTAGAGCAAACTTTTTTTTTATGGTAGATATTTTAAATAATCAGATGAAACAGCTGGTGAAATAGTAAATGCTACTACAACAAAACATTAATGCATTATATATGGTAGTAACCAAAACAAGAATTACTAGATTATGATCCGCAGTATACCGCAGGAAAAGTTTTTAGTTAATGTATTATTTTAATACTAATTTTGCTAATATATTATATTGGTAATTTTAGTGATTAGTATATAATCCTCGGTATACCGCCCAACAATTTTTATTTAATACAATCTTAATTAAATCAGTTTGATTTGATATATTTTATATTAGTGTTGTTAAAATAGTAAAATGGGGATTTAACCCGTATTAAAGTAGCATATCAATGATATTTTATTTGTTAGTATTACTAATTCAATCCTATCATGTCATATAACCCGTCATGTAATATTACTTGTTTGTGTTATTTTGAAATTTCAATATGTTTAAATATTCATAATTTTAAACTTTTATTAAGTTTAGATGTATCTGTTATAAATTATAAACTTCTTAAAATTTTATATTTTACTATATACGATAAATTTACTATATTAATTGAGTAATATATGTTTGTTTTTAAGAATTCAAATCACAATACATGCAGAAAATATACATTTTCATTAATATTATGTATTATATGATGATTCACTACATTTAAAATTTAAAATTATAGGAGATGATAGCAGAATAAAAAATTAAATATGGAATAAATCTTCTAAATATCTATATTAATTGTAGAACATTATATCTATAAATATTTATAATATTTTAATTCGCTTGGTTATAAGGATAGTAGAAAGAATTAACTTAACTTTTTTGGATATGAAAATAAGTATTTAATGGCATTCAATGGTAAATGTTTTCAAAAACATATTTTTGAGCAAAAAGTGATGCAATTATACTAGTATAGATACCAATGTTCTTTAATTTTAATGTAAAATCAAACATAAATTATTATTTTAAGTTTATTTTTTGTCGAAATATATATATATATATATATATATATATATATATATATATATATATATATATATATATNTTGCGACATGTGTCAAGTACATCGATAATATTTGATATGTGTGAAAAAATTTTATTTAATAATTAGAGAAAATTTTAAAAAATCGTTAAAATAAAAGAATTACAACTAGTATTTTTGAATAGTATGAAAACCAAAAGTAATCTAATATAAAGATAATTTCAATAGAAAAATATGTGCAATTAATAAAGAAAATATTTTCAGTTTAATTGCAATTATTATTTATTATAACCATATAGTAAAAAGAAATTTATACAGAAAAGTGGATAAGTTTTACATATCATACCAAGATATAATATAATATGATTGGTGTCTATAATTGTGATGATCTTCCGATGAAGACCGTTGTTTTGCGGATCAAAATTAACTTCAAGATAGTTCTAATACTATATATAAAAGCAATGTATATATGTATTTTATATATGAAGCGAAATCATTAAGTTTTGACATGTTAATTGAAGGGGTACAAACTACAAAGGTATATATATGAATTGACCAAGATTAATTATTTACGTCACTTATAAATTGTAATCTATTAGAAGTACGTAAATACATTTCCTACCGGGACATGCTAAACTCAAATTTGTAAAGTTAAAATGGTATACTATATATGGTAATAGATACAAATTATACATGATAATTGGAGGGTTTCCCTTTACAGACGTCCCTAGGAATAGTCAATAGTGATAACCAAACTGGGTCGATTTACTTTCTAAAATTAGAAGGCGGACAAATCAATCTCTTATCTTTAGACTATAGCATATGCTTTTCAAAGACAGTGATTAAAAAAAAAAGGAGATACATCCTGCTGCTCTGATACCTAATTGTATAATTAATAAGAATCCGATATAGTAATAGTACCTAGTTAGCCAACAGTTTTCGTAACAAATACTACTATTATCTGCAAATTTTATTTCATTAATGGAAACCACATGAGAGATGAGTCTTATTAATTTACAGGTGAACCCAAGTAAACAAAGGCAGGCATGTTCAACCAGTGAAAATTCGCCAACTCGAGTTAAGGTTTAAAGAATTTGTGAGAATTAGGTTCGTCTTGAAGGCCGCAAAAGTCCCAAAACCCAAGAATCCTAACTTTGGAAAAATGACGAAATGGGTTTGAGCCACGTGTGTGGATTGGAATCTGGTTGGCAGAACTAGGATGAGTCACCAAGCTATTGTCCCCCTTTAGGGCAATCAATAGTCACTAGATAGATGTCTTTTGCTCCAATTATACCAAAGTAGTAGTAACTAGTAAGTACCACTTCTCTATTTGTTTATTTATTTATTTATTTCATGTTTATACTCACAATGGTTTCCGTCAATAGGCTAACACATATCCACAAAATATGTGTGTTTATAAATACATACAAAGACGGTTCCGCTAGACGGCTAGAGGTTGAGAAAAATTAGTAGCACAAATTGGTCTTTTGAACCCACTCACCGTATAGGGAAAAATGTATTGTAGACGTTTTTGTTTTCTTCAAAATCATTTGTTAATGATTTATTATTTTATAGTGTCCTCCCAAAATCTCGTGTTATTGAACATTAATTCACCTTAAAATAATAAAAATATTTTGTTATTTAATGAAAAAAGTCATCTAAAATAATCATTTGTTGTAATTCGAAATTTAGATGTTTAACTATAATTTATGAAAAAACTGTTGGTCTTTTGAATCTGATAATTTGTTACAGCTTCTGAGATAGCTCGGGTGAGGCTTTATAGTCTGTTGTTGGGTTCCTCTTTATCGAACCTATACTAGGGGCCCTAAATATTATTATTACTCTCTTTTTTGAATAAATTAGAACATGAATAAAAGGCTGAATAACACAACACTACTTACAAAAAAATTCAGTATCGAACACCTAATTCTACAATGCATATATACAGGAGTGTAAAGTTAGCGACACTGCCAAATACGAGAATGATGTAAGAGATAGCGCCGGTGATTTGTGATGATGAAGTCATGAAGACTATAAACACTGATTGTGACGACTGGACAATATGAGAGAAGATAAAAAACCATCGAAGAGAGAAAGGCATGAGCAGATGTGATTATTAAAAAAGTAAGGGTATATATTGATGCTTGCAGCACAACAATCAAACCTGAATGCTACGTTTAGTGGAAGCTGTAATTTATAAAATAGCTCATCGCACCGAATAAGCCTTTGAACTTTCAGAAATCATGTTACCATTCACCGGTGACACTGCGGTTTAGGTCATCACACTGCAGCCGTACCACAGTGCCATTCGTGGCCTAATCTTTGTAGAGAGAACAACCTTAGTATAAACGACAGGGTAACAGAAAAAGAGCTACAAGTTAACTTTAAATGTTGTGGAAATAACTTACAGATGGCAAGTCCCCTTCCAACTTTTTCGGGTAAACCCTTTAGTATTTACCTCGTGAAGAAGATAACACAAAGGAATATGAGGACAAGAAAGTATTAATGTAACAAAGATACTCAAATACTAGTTTAGATCTATCAGTTACGTTTTGAAGCAAATGTAGGCATGAACTCCTTGGATTTCTGAAGAGGTGCTTCATCAAACCAACCATGGCTAAGAGCCTCATCAACTGTTAGTCGCTTCTCTGGGTCACAATTCAGTAATCTGTTCAACAAATCAAATCCCAACTCTGACAGAATTGGAGCTCCAGTAAAAGATACAGCAGGAAATTTCTTACGCAGTAAATTGTACCTGAAATATAAGCACAGCTTAATCAGACCAACTTGTTATCCGTAATATAACCAACATCATAAAACCAGATTAACACTACATAAAAGATTACTCACGGTTGTTTACGAAACTTGGCTTTTGCTCCTGGTAACGATGTGAATCCAGGCCAGCTTGTCTCGCTTGGTGTCCCAAGAACCGCAAAGATCTGTTACAAAGCCTTAATTACTACCAGATAAACACTCATCAAAGAAAAAAAAAGTATAAAGAAACTAGAAAAACCACAGTTACCTGTTGAAGCTGGTCAATGTCATTCTGACTTTTCCCTCGGAAAAGAGGTTTTAGAGACAGCAATTCAGCCATAATGCACCCAATCGACCACATATCAACTGCAGTTGAATACTCTTTTGTTCCTAGAAGAAGTTCTGGAGACCTGCAACACAAACATCAACTATTAGGTAAGCTGACAAGTCTCACAAGCAATATAGAAAAGGTTGGCGACCAACAAACCATTCTCACCTGTACCACTGTGTAACCACCAACTGGGTGTAAGGCTTTATAGGACTCCCATATTGGCGAGCCATTCCAAAATCGCATATTTTCAGCTCCCCACTGTTATTCAATAGAAGATTCGATGGCTTCAAATCCCTGTGGATAATCCAGTTGCTATGGAGGTATTTGACACCCTCCAACAGCTGTATCATCAGGCATTTTACCTCACTAGTGCTAAAAGGCTGTTTCATCCTGTCCATTACTCCCCTTAAATCATGTTCTAAGTGTTCCATGACCATAAAAACACTAGCTCCATTTCCCACCACAACTTCCTTAACATTCACAATCGATGGGTGATTGCAAGACAAAAGAATGTTGATTTCCCTCAAAGACGTCAACGGGAATCCATATTCATCTTCCAAATTCATCTTAATCATTTTGAGTGCCACTATCTCTTCTGTCTTCCTGTCCTTAGCTTTGTAGACAACCCCATAAGTGCCTTCATTTATCTTACTAAGCTTCTGATATTCGTTAACATCTCTACTACCAGCTAACATGCTCAAACCTATCTCAGAGGAAGCTGGTTCATCAATTTCTGACTCAGTAAAATCAGAAGTAGAACACTCTGCTTCACCAACACCCATATCAATACGACTCCCCAACTCATGCTCTGAATGTTCATGGGCACTAATGGGTTCTACACTGCGACGTCCGCTACCAGACCCAGATAGATTGGACCTCCTTCCTTCCGATAACAATTCCCCGCTCTCAGGAGACAAACTGCTCCTGTTCCATCTACTATTCTTGACAACATCAGTTATTACATCCTTTGGAGATTCCAAACACGTGGCCCACTTAGACGTCGCAATATTAGGTGCCTGAACCACCTGCTG
The DNA here is from genome assembly GCF_000633955.1 of Camelina sativa. Lineage (NCBI taxonomy): Eukaryota > Viridiplantae > Streptophyta > Magnoliopsida > Brassicales > Brassicaceae > Camelina > Camelina sativa. The sequence continues at coordinate 18,892,243 of NC_025693.1, forward strand.
CTCATCCTCCAACTGGCCCTCCTCAAGATCGTCAAACGGATGTTGCCCGTCCAATTGAGCTTCTACCGGCAGCACTGACACTGTAGATACAGGCTCAGGTGACAAAACATTGACGTGATGATCCTCAGAAGATATCTTCCTGGTAGCAGCAGTAACATCAACAAACTGGTTAGTAATAATAATATTCTCACAAAGTGGAGCTCGAACCACTTTATTATCTTCTCTCTCCGACGCGAAAGGAGAACACTTTCTCCTCTTCTGAACACGATACTCCTCTCGAACCTCTCCTCTTTGAGAAACCAAGCGTGGTCGTTTCTCAGAGTCACCACGTCGCCCATCTCTCCACCTGCGATCATCATCTGCTTCAATGGGTCTTTTAGTTTGATGACGCCTCTCAGCGTCTCTACCACCACCACCTTGACGTGAATTAAAACCACGAGTACGATCAACAACAACAGCAACACAACTTCTCGAAACCTCAACTCCTCCTGCCGCCATCGTAATTAAATAACCAGAATTTTCTTCTCNAACCAAAACAGCTTTCATCAAAAATTGAAATTACCTCTAAATCTGGGATCGAGATTGGAATGCTGCTGATCAATACGAAAGGGAAGCAACAAAAACAAAGCCGAGAGAAACAAAGAGACGGAGAGAATCAAAACGAAGAAACATTTGAACCCAAGGAAGCTAGAGGAGATCCATTGGGAACACACACAACACCGAGCATTCCTCCTGCTCCTCCTCTCCGTCGAAACGCCGGTAGGTTCCCCGCCGGCGACACGGAGATTAACATCATCCTCGGTTTTACCCATTTGACAACCAAAAAAAAGAAGCAAAAACTAAGGTTTCATGAAGCCGTAGTAGCAAACCCAACCTTGTACATCGGTGGTGGGTACACCCATCATCCTTTTAGCTTCCACAGCTCAACCAAAATTAAAAAAAAAAAAAAAAAAAAAAAAACCCCAAATCACCAATATCGCCACAAATCAAAAACACCCAAGATAAGAAAACCCTAGGAGAATCTCAATAAAAGCGATAACGGAGATGATGAGTATTCTTCAATTACCGAATCAAAAAACAATCAGATCAAATCAAAGAAAGAGAGAATCTTCGATGGAAATCAAATCAGATCTGGAAAACCCTAAAAAAAAAATTCAATTCCAGGGAAGAGTTATGAACTCCTTCCTTTCTCCGCCGATTGTCACAGATGCCGGAAGGTCTTACCGGACGGCGAATCGGGAAAAGGAATCCAGAAGATATCGATAGAACGAAAGAGCCAAAGAGGAAACAACTCGTCGTGGTGGAGCTTCTTCTCAAATTCTTCAATGAGAGAAGCGAAATAAAGTTTTTTTTTTTTTTTTTTNTTTTATGGCCTTTCGTCGAGATTTGTTTTCTCTTATCTTCTAAAGAAGGAGTCAACTAATAATAATTTCCTTTTCTTTAATCATTTTATGATCGGGTGCTGGCAGGTGTAAATTACTAACATGGTGTAAAAGCAGTTTCAACCGTTAGATGCCATCAAACAATCGAAGCCGCTTGATGATGATGATGGATCACTCGGCTAGTAGAAAGCGCACATGCGTTATTAAATTTTGACGGTGGGGATGTTGCTATCTAATGTTGATCGAACCATTAGCATTTTGACGCGTTTCACTTGATTTTAGATATTTCCTACGCGCATTGATTTGTTTTTTTTTTTTTTTCATTCTCACTAAACTGGCATAAAAAATCAGTGAAAAAAACAGTAAATTTTAGCCTCCCAAAACACAAAATGTACTTAAAAAATATATATATATATATATTTATATTATAACAGGCCTTCCCAAAAATATGAAATGCGCTTTGGATACAAACATAGGTCCACACAGTTACAAAAAGAAGAAATAACAATGGTTTTTGCCGTTACCGTCGTCGGAAAAGAAGATCGGATCCTGCTGAATCCCTTAGGTCACACGTTCGAACATTAAAGTCAGTGGCTACAAGACCGGCGGCGTTGCAGCAGAGACACCAAATTGAAGCTCTTGACAAAGCAACCACGATCTGTCAGGACTCCTTCTCCGGTGAAACCGCCTGACCTACAAGTCTTCCGGCAAGTTCAAAAGCGTCCGATCTTAGGCTCTGCGAAGTCATGTCCCATTCCTAGCAACATGCTCACTCAGATCTAACACTCCCTCTTCAAACTCTGGTGACCACCGCATTCTTCAGGTAATGAATCTTCAATCCGGTCCGGTGGAGGCAAGAATCGCGGCGGTGTATAGAGGATGGTTGCTCAATCCAACCTCCATACCCTGGAATCCACGAGAGCCCAGAAGATGCCAAACTCCTTGGTTAACCATCGTGACTATGCAACTCAACCCTCTTGTCCCCCACCGACTTCTGCCGCGAACCGCAGCTTCGATTAGCGGATGAGCATCCAGAAAGCTCCACTGCGACCAAACGCGACTTGACCAGATGCTTCTCGAGCAACCAAAGAGCGAAGCCACCGTCGCATCGGATGGGAGACAATACCACACCTCTGTTGCCGGAGAAGAAACCCACCCACCACTGCTGACCTTCTGTAGATCCAAAACCTCCATGAAACACCGCCCACCTTACCTGACAATCAACACCAAACCAACCCGCAAAGTACCGCCTCTTTAAATTTGAGTCCAGTTGATTAAACTATTTCAGATCCGAAATCTATTCAAATTAAGGTAGCCTTAATCTGTGAAGAGCGAAGTTCCATATCACCATACTAAAAATCACATGGGAAGATGATCCCTCGTTTCTGAGAAATCTAAGCGTAAGCAACACAAAAGAGAGACTTGCAAATCCTAAGATACTAATCTTTGATCTTGTTGGAAGCCTATCCAACTAGGTTGGTTATCCACATGTTAAATGTATTCCAGGCAGGGTGTCACTCTTTAAACCATACTGAGTACTGACACATATGTCTTCAACGTGTTTTGTTTTTATTGGGCCGCATATGGGCTGCGGTTTGTGTCTAATGTGTATAACTTGCTCGGCAAGTCTTGTGTAGGGTTTCTTAGAGATTGAGTCGTGTATATAAACGTTGTAACGCCGTTGTTTAATAAGAGACACACACATATTCTCTTAATTCTACATGGTATCAGAGCAAAATCCTGAAACCTAAACTTTCGTTTCTCAATTTTTTTCTCTCAAATTTTTCTCTCGATCAGTTGATCTCTGTTTTTTTTTCCTTCTTTCTTCTGTTTACCCTTTGTTTGATCAGTTGATCATTGGTTTTTTTTCAAATCTCGTGTGTGGAGATTTCTTTGTTTCTCTTTGTTTCGTTCTCGTTATTTGGTGCCTTTGTTTTTTTCTTTCTAAACTTTTCACGACATGACTACACAAGGAACACAATCTGTTACGACATCCGGAGCTCTCGCCGCCGTTGGTTCAACAGGCGGAGAAAACACGGTGATGGCTTCATACTCTACGTCTTCAACGGACAACCCTGGCGCTATGATCTCCGCTGTTACTTTAACCGGAGACAACTACAACGAATGGGCTTCGGAGATGCTCAATGCTCTTCGTGCGAAGAAGAAGACTGGTTTTATTGACGGTTCCTTGAAGAGACCCGGAGCAGATAGCTCTGATTTGGAATCATGGACTTCGGTCAATTCCATGGTTGTTGGGTGGTTACGTACCTCGATCACACCTCGTGTACGCTCCACAGTTTCATATCACACTAGTGCTCGTGATCTTTGGGAAAATTTGCGCAAACGTTTCTCGGTTGGGAACAAAGTACGCGTTAATCATCTTCGTTCTCAAATCGCTCTTTGTCGCCAGGAGGGACAGTCCGTAATTGATTATTACGGGAAGCTTGCAGCTTTGTGGGATGAGCTATACACTTACAAACCTCTTCCGGTGTGTTCTTGTGATGGTTGTACTTGTGGTGTTTACACAACGATTGCCGCAGAGAGAGAAGAGGAGAAGGTGAATCAGTTTGTCATGGGTCTTGACGAAACAAAGTTTGCGAATGTGATTCATTCGATTATTGATGCTGATCCTTCTCCCGCTTTGGATCAAGCTTACTCACGAGTTATCCGTGAAGAACAGAGGATCTTGGCGGCTCGGTCTCGTGAACAACAGCAGGATGCTGTTGGTTTTGTTGCTCGACGTGACTCTCTTTCTTCTGCTCCGATCAGTGGGGATCAACGTGTGGAAACTTCAGGTCGGGAGCGTAGTTTGCTCTGTTCTCATTGTGGTCGCACTGGTCATGAAAAGGCGTTTTGTTGGCAATTGGTTGGATATCCGGAATGGTATACCGAACGTAACGTTCGGAACAGCGGCCGAGGTTCTGCTGCTGCTCGCGGTCGTGGTAGAGGAGCTGGTCGTGGACGTGGTCAAGCTGTTGCTGCCTATACTACCAGTCCTAACATCACTCTCTCTGATTTTTCTCCTGAACAGTGGAAAGCTCTTTCCTTGGTTGCTCTCGAAAAGATGAAAAGCAATCCCGATAAGCTCTCTGGTAAGATTCCTGGCGATGTGATCATTGACACAGGCGCCTCTCATCACATGACGGGAAATATTTCTCTTCTTACTGATTTGGTTGACACACCATCTTGCTCGGTTGGGTTTGCTGATGGTAGTGTTACGTTTTCAAATCGTAAAGGCATTCTCCATCTCACGGATCGTGTATCCTTGTTGGATGTTCTTTATGTTCCCAACTTAAACTGTTCTCTAATATCGGTTTCGAAGATTCTCAAGCAAATGAAGAATTGTTTTGCGTTATTTACCGATACTCTTTGTGTTTTACAGGACCGTTTCACGAGGACCCTGATTGGAGCCGGTGAAGAGCGTGATGGGGTCTACTATTTAACGGATGTGGCAACTACTAATGTGACTCGTGTGGCGGCTTCGGTTGATCAGACTTTGTGGCATCAGCGGTTGGGCCATCCGGCGTTTTCTGTTCTTTCTTCATTACCCGTTTTTTCTGGTATTTCAAATTGTGCTAGTCCTCGTCCTTGTGACGTTTGTTATCGGGCTAAGCAAACTCGTGATGTTTTTTATGATAGTATCAATAAGACAACAGAGTGTTTTGAATTAATCCATGTTGATGTTTGGGGACCATACCGTGTTGCTTCTTCTTGTGGAGCTGTTTATTTTTTAACGATAGTTGATGATTTTTCCCGTTCTGTTTGGACGCATCTTCTTATTGCCAAGTCTGAAGTACGACGGGTGATAGAAAATTTTTGTGCTTATTCCGAACGTCAGTTTGATAAGAAAGTCAAGATGGTGCGTAGCGATAACGGTACAGAGTTTATTTGTTTGGGAAAGTTTTTTGCAAGTCAAGGGATTATCCACCAGACCTCTTGCGTTGGTACACCTCAACAGAATGGTCGTGTTGAGCGTAAACACCGTCACATTCTTAACGTTGCTCGATCTCTGTTATTTCAAGCTGGTTTGCCGGTTTTCTTCTGGGGAGAGGCTGTTCTTACTGCTGCATATGTTATTAATCGCACTCCTTCCAAGCTACATAAGGGACGATCACCCTATGAGGTTTTAACCGGTATCAAACCAGACTATGGCCAGTTGCGTGTATTTGGTTCTTCTTGTCATACACATTTGCGCGCTCGCGATAAGGACAAGTTTGGCTCGCGGAGTCGTCACTGTATATTTGTTGGTTACCCTTTTGGCAAGAAAGGTTGGAGGGTTTATGACTTGACAACCAATGAATTTTTGGTCTCTCGAGATGTGGTGTTTCACGAGACCGTGTTTCCATATTTACAAAAGCCTAATGTGTCAACGTCTATTACGGAACTACCGGTTCTCACCGATGGTGATTGGGAATTCCAACCCGGTTCCGGTGACAGGGGGAGTAGTAGCTCCGTGACTTTAGACTCTGCTTCTCCGACTACCACTCCACCGGTGACTCACGAACCTGAGGAAGTCTCTCCCTCTAACGTTCATCACGCTCTCCCCTCTCCTCTCATTATCGAGTCCTCGTCTACGGGTTCAGGTAACACAAAGTATCCTCTCACGCACTATATTGCTGATGATTTGTTCTCTTCTCCGCATCGTGCTTTTCTTGCAGCTGTTACTACGGGTATGGAACCCTCTTGTTTTAGCGATGCTGTGCAAGACGAACGGTGGAATAATGCCATGGTTAGTGAAGTCGATGCACTCGAGCTTAACAATACAATGAGCATTGTCGATTTACCTCCCGGAAAGAAAGCTCTTGGAAACAAATGGGTGTATAAAATCAAGTATAATACGGATGGGTCTATTGAGCGATATAAAGCTCGTCTTGTGGTTCTTGGCAATAGACAAGTGGCTGGCCGTGATTTTGAGGAGACTTTTGCTCCTGTTGCTAAAATGTCTACAGTTCGAGGTCTCATGCAAATTATTTCATCTAAAGGATGGGAGGTTCATCAGATGGATGTGCATAATGCGTTTCTTCACGGAGATCTTGAAGAAGAAGTGTACATGCAATTGCCTATGGGTTTCCGTCACAAATATCCAAATAAAGTTTGTCGTTTACATAAATCTTTGTATGGTCTTAAGCAAGCACCGAGGTGTTGGTTTGCTAAGTTGGCGAATGCTTTGTTGGAATATGGTTTTGAGGAATCTTATGCAGATTATTCCTTGTTCACTATGACCAGAGGTGATGTAGACTTGCGTGTTCTTGTTTACGTCGACGATATTATTATTTGTGGTAATCACTTACCGTCTTTGACCCAGTTTAAGGAGTATTTGAGCCGGTGTTTTCACATGAAGGATTTAGGGAAGCTTAAGTATTTTCTTGGTATTGAAGTTGCTCGTAGTACGGAAGGTATTTTCTTATCTCAACGCAAGTATTTGCTTGATATCGTCGCGGAATCCGGACTCCAAGCGGCCATGCCTTCTAAGCTTCCTATGGATCAGAACCATAAACTTGGTCTTGACTCCAGTCCTCTTCTATCGGATCCCATGCGCTACCGGCGACTCGTTGGTCGTTTAATTTATTTAAAGGTTACTCGTCCGGAGCTTACTTATCCTATACACATCTTGTCTCAGTTTATGAAAGCTCCTCGTGAGGCACATTGGGATGCTGCGTTACAGGTGGTTCGTTATCTTAAAGGCTCCATTGGTCACGGCATTTTATTGCGAGCTGATACAGATCTCACTCTCACGGCATATTGTGACGCAGATTGGGGTACCTGTCCTTTAACCCGTCGCTCTCTTAGTGCATACTTTATGTTTTTAGGTGGCTGTCCTATTTCATGGAAAACTCAGAAGCAAAAGGCGGTTTCTCGTTCTTCGGCAGAGGCGGAATACCGCTCCATGGCCGATGCTTTGAAGGAAATTATTTGGTTGCGTCAGCTTCTTGAAGATTTTGGGTTCCCACAACACGCTCCGACGAGGTTGTTTTGTGACAACAAAGCTGCTTTACACATTGCGGCAAATCCCATCTTTCACGAACGTACAAAGCACATCGAACGGGATTGTCATTTTGTACGCGACGCTATTCAGGATGGTGTTATCTCGACGGCCCATGTTCGCTCCGAAGATCAACTGGCCGACATATTGACAAAAGCTCTTGGTTTTCAACAGTTTACCCTTCTCATGTCCAAGTTGGGTCTCGTTTCACTTCCTCCTCCAACTTGAGGGGGAGTATTGGCCCGCATATGGGCTGCGGTTTATGTCTAATGTGTATAACTTGCTCGGCAAGTCTTGTGTAGGGTTTCTTAGAGATTGAGTCGTGTATATAAACGTTGTAACGCCGTTGTTTAATAAGAGACACACATATATTCTCTTAATTCTACAGTTTTGCCAAAGTTATGTTCAACTCCGTGAATATGAATAAACGTCGAACACCTTTTAACGAATATGTAGCTATTTTCCCAAGACAATATCCATCATCATGCTAAACAATTTGACCATTAAAACGATTATGGTTCGTTTCACTATCATCATTACTACAGTAAACATTGTTTTTCAGAAAGAGATACTGAAGCTGAAACAGAGAAATCGTTCATATTGATTCTGCAAACAATTTACATCTTTAATTAGAGAAAAATTTAATAATTTTGTAAAACTTAAAAAAAGGAGGAATCTGACGTGATTATATAAAAATTTTAAAAAAGAAAAAATTAAAGGTTTGACGTGATCATGCATGGATGATAAGAAAGAGAATGCAATCTGAATAATTAATTGAAGGTAAAAAGAGTTATATTTTTCCATAGTAAATCTTTTTGAAGAGATCTTTAAGATAGTTTTATTTGGGTTTTAATGTATGGGCTTAGTTTAGTCTTGTGCCTTTATTTGTTGGGTGAAACTAAAATTGAACTAATTGATTATTTTAACCAAAGAAAAAAAAAAAATCCGACCTGCCGGAATCGAACCAGCGACCTAAAGATTTGCTGTCACAGACTACAGTCTTCCGCTCTACCAACTGAGCTAAGGTCGGATATTGCACAATTGTTCCCTTCAATAATTTATTAACACAAAATTTCAAAACTCAGAATTAAGCACACTGCAAAGAATTGACATTATTGACTTTTCTCATTGGTTTGGTTCTCTCATCGTTCACATTTCATTTAGCTTCAACTTCTACATGATGGCCACTTCCTGATTCAACTAATCGGTTCGGGTGAGCGGCAAGACTACAAAGCTCTCTTTCTAACTCCATCCAAATTGTTATGTTACAAGAAACCGAACAAAAAATATACCTGATTATATTCGATTTTGTTATGTTTTACAAATCTACACATTTTGATTCTATAAATAATTTGTTTTACATACTGTTTATATATTCTATTAAACGCTGTTAAGGATGTGACGTCTTCTCTTGATCTTCACCTTGAGCCCACCAGCCATATGAGCCGTTAAAAGAGGAACAAAAACCGGCCGGTCTTTGTTAACCGGCACAATCTCAAACCGACTCAAAACTGAACCAACGACGTATTTCATCTGCATAAACGCCATCTCCTTCCCTACACAAACCCTCGGACCGGCTTGAAAAACCGGAAATTTGTAAGGACTAACGGGTTTCAAAACCGGTTGTGTACTCCCTGGTTCATAATCAAACCACCGGTTCGGTTTAAACTCTTCCGAATCCTTCCCCCACAGCGTCTCCATCCTCCCCATACCATATGGGAAATAAGTCACTTTGTCTCCTTTCTTGAGACGTGTCCCATCAGGCAAAACGTCGTCGTTTGCGGCATGCTTAGAGTCCCACGAAACTGGAGGGTAAAGTCTCATGGCTTCACACAGACACGCCTTCGTGTAGTTCATCTCTTTCAAATCCTCAAACCCTAACCCTAAACTCACCAACGGGTCCACTTCTTCTAAAATCTTCCTCTCCACGTCATCGTTTTCAGTCAACGACCAAAACAGCCACGTCATAGCTGCTGACGTCGTATCTCTTCCCGCCATGATAAAACTAATAACCATGTCCCTCACTGCTTCGCCGTCATGGCCGGCGGCTAGAAACCTGGACAGAAGATCTTGCTTCGCTTCTTCTCCGGTTCCGATCTCAAGACTCTTCTTCTTAGCTCTGACAATTTGAGAGACCAACACGTGTACGGTCTTGATCGCTTCTTTCAACCTCCTCTCACTTCCCACGTTTAACACACGCTTCACTTTCCAAACAGCGTAAACCGGCTCCGTGGCACGGCGAGCACTAATCTCAGCCGCGGTGTCAAAAGCCTCCACGAGTGGATTCACGGATCGGGTCAGATCCAAACAATCCGGATCCCAACCCAACGAGACTTTACAAACAACGTCGAAAGCAAAACGTTTCAAAACATCTTGCAAGTCCAGGGTCGTCCCAACATCAGCAGCCGCGGATAGCACCGTGACGAGACGGTTCTCCACTTCGTCTTTAAGAACCTCAAAAGCAAAACTCCTAAGCGAGCGAGTCGAGAACTCGTGGCTAGCAAGTTTACGCTGCGAGCTCCATGAGTGACCGTCGACGTTGAATATGCCTCCACCAAGGAGGTCACCGAGAAGATCAGTAAACGGTTTACCTTTAGGGAAGTTGAAGAAGTTTGTTTTGAGAATGTATTCGACGTTTTCGGGGTTTGTTGTGACGATGGTACGACGGTTGCCGAGGAGAGGAACTAAGATGGTTTGAGACGGAGAGATACGCAGAAGTTCGGTATACCATTGGAGAAGGCGATGACGGTTCTTGTTGAAGGAGAGTATGGAGCCAATGAGTGGATACGATGGTGGTCCATAGGTGGTGGTTTCTTGAGCTTTTTTAGTTGAAGATGAATATAAATAGGAGACGATGATTATAATAAACGCCAGTATCATAAAACTTAGAAGAAATGCCATATTTTTGTAAGTGTTCTTGTTTCCTTTGTTTGGTGTTGTTGTTGGAGAAAATTTGTTAATGAGAGATTTTAAAGTGTATGTGTGTGTGTGTGTTCTTGGTGGGTATTGCGTGTGTGTAATTGTATGTATATAGGACGAGATAGGTGGCGGGTCCGACCAATCGGTCTCAAAAGATATCACGTTTATAATTTTTTATTTCTTATGTTAATACTTTGATCGACATGACACGGCATTATCTGTATAGGTATACGGTATTAGTAAACTTATTTTTTGTCCTCACTATACAACTTCTTATGAAAATATCAATATTTTATTAAATAAAATAAGATATACGATATTTTAAATCTGTACTTTACTATATTTTTGAGGTTTTTTTTACTTCTAGATTACTTTTATCATTGGGTAGCGTGTCTCTATCCATAGCCGCATTTGTTTTCTAAATCCGACGTGTTGCAAACGCTTGGGAGACGCAGAGGTCAGAAAAGCTCATCAGCATCAGTACGTGGCATATTCTCCGTCAAAACCACGATAGAAAGTAGAAACCATGCATGACGCCAAGAAAACAGACTATATTAAGTAAACTATATTCTACTGCACATTTTATTAACATTTATACATATGTTCTTTAAATGGTTAACAAATACTCAAATGATACGAAACATCTGAAAAACATCTAACAGCTGTTTCTAGGTTAATAGTATATAGTTGAAATTTGATTCGAAATTGCAAAAGATAGATCCAAAACATGATATACACTAGCTCCTGTTTACCTTTTTACATTATGTGTTATCCTCCTACTATAGATACTTTATCAGAACCCGAGCATACTTTTGATAAAATGTGTCGGGAGTTAAGTAAATCTCTAGCCGAAATGAAAAAAAAAAAGTAGAGATATATATTGAAAAAAAAGAAAACAAATTCTGGAACGAGATTGATTGGGAGACAGACAAAACCGTTCCCACTTGAGAAAGGGAGCACGAGATTTATTTGTGCACGTGCTTCTTTAGACATAATCAGCAAAGTCAGTTTTTTTTCTTTCTTTCTTCTTCTGTATACGATCTTGAGATAAAAGACGGTATGAAATTGATTATAAGCCACTCACGTACGTTGTCGTTGTGGATACCGTCTTCTCTTGCTTCGTTGCTCGTGCATGTTTGTGCACTAACTCATGACGGATATGAACAAAAACAACGGCGCCGTTCTATGAATTATATGAGCCAAGACAATTTGATTGATAACAAAAAAAGAAAGATTTAAGAAAAGAAATAGCCGTTTATTTATTTTTCATTTCAATAACTCTTATCAACTTCACCGTCCAATTTTAAAGAGATTTTTATTTTTATTTTTCTTTTATGAATTTTAAATTATACAGAGTGATCTTTCTCCAGATGTATTCAAAATTTATGTGTGTGTGTTTTTTTCTAATATATGTATACAAGTTGTTGTTGTTGTAATGTATACAACATCTTCTCCTTGTTCTTGATTAGTATGATATTTATATTAGAAAAATTGTTAGAAATATCCGATACAGAAATATTTAATATATCATTTTTTACACAAAAATGAGTATTTTTCAAAACTTCTCAAAATGATGTATTAACCTGCTAGAATTGGTTATATGATTACTTAGGTACAACATTGACAGTAACACAAATAAAATAGAAACTCATGATATTATACTTTTCAAAAATATAAGATAAAAATTTACATATTAAAATACATATATGATATCTAATAACTTTTTCTTTTAACCATCATCTTAATTTATATACTCTGTATGAATATTCATATATCTAAGAAAGTTAGATTTTATTGAACTGAGAAATTAAGAAATCTTTTTTGAGCTATTGACCTTCATTTGCTTATAGAATCTTGTATCTTTAATAGTTTTTGAGTAATAAAATAATTTATCTCATAATATCAAATAGCAAATAAACAAATAAGAAAATCAAAATACACAAAGTAATATACATTATATTATATATAAAAACTTGAATAAAAAGCAAATAACAAACACTTATACTTTGATGTTATAACAATGATTTTTATTTTCATATGTATATTTACCAGATCATTTTGGCCAAGATGGAATAGAGTATAATTTATCGCTTTTTCTATTAATAAAATATTTTAATATGTTTTTTAGTTTTCCCTCATCTTATTATATAAACCTTGATGACAAAATTACTCATTAATAAGATCGTGACACGTGTCAATTATATCATTCAGATATTGACACATGTCAATTCATTATTAAAAAATTTTAAAATAAAAATGTAAAAATTCAAAACCTAACCTAAAAAGGTTTTATATAAAAGTAAATAGATAAAATAAAACCTAATTTTATTTAAAATCTAATTATAAGATAAATTATATATATATATATATACCATAAAATTAAAAATTATAATATTGTTTACTTATTTTAATTTTAAGTTGCTATATTACAAGAAAAAGGTTACTTTTTATATAAGATAAAAAAATAATTGTGAAAATTATACAATTAACTACTGTTTCTAAAAAAAATGTAAATACTCACCTTTACATAAAGAAAAAGATTGTTGAAGTAAAAAAAAAATAGATCGTCTCATATTTTTTTCACCAATCAAATTATTTATTCAAAAAACTGCTATTGTAATATATATGATAAGAGTAAGTATGTAAAATTAACGTATGTGTTTTTGTAACAATAAAAATGTTAAAGTGAAGAGACATATAATAGGTTATTTAATGTGTTCATAAAAATAATTTGTTGGTAGTAGTTAAGACTAAAGAGTATATTTTAACAGTAAAATATATTTGTGTGTATAAATAAACTTTTAGTGGTGATGTAGACAATAGATTTGTAAATGGATATACATTAGTGTATTATAGCAAAAAAAACAACAACTATTTTCTATAACTAAAAGTTTATCTCTTTACTTTTATACATTGTTTTTACTTACAAAAATAAATAAATATATATTCTTTGTTAAATTTAATTTAATTTTAATACTTTTGAACTTATCTACAATTATTTTCTTTAACTAAAAGTGTATCTGTTTTTTTTTCAACCAAACAATAAATTAAAAGAAAGTTCTTCGGTTAGTTGCCAAAGCCAGAGGGAAGGGTTTATAAAAGCAACTTCAGAGATAAGAGAATGCAAAGCACGGGCAAGACAATCCGCCTTCGAATTTGTCGCATGCGGGATCCAAGAGATGGAGAATAGTGGAAAAAAACTCCAGCGAATTAAACTCATAGAGCAAGTTGGAGAAGGATGGCCAATATTCAGGGGAATGTACCATAGTGAGTAACTCAGCATGTATCCGCTCCATAGCCCACAACAATGCTTCTAACTCTGAATGCAGGGCGGAGGGGCTCCATCTTAGACACTTGGCCCCCAACAACAAGGTTTGCTCCTTACCAACGCAACACACCCAATCATGAATGCTCATTGGTTGCTTTCCAAGAACCATCAATTTGAAAACAAGGTGAAGAAACCTGGACATCCGAGGACGGAGATGGAGCCGACATGACCGCCGTAAAAGATAGCGCTTCTTCCCAGGCTAACTTATCGCCCAAAGGCTGAGCAATTATATCATTCATCTCGATCTATAAATCTTAAAAAAAAATTATTTATGGTCTTCCAGATTGCCAATAAAAATCATGGTAATTGAAGAAGTTGATCAGGATCACCCTGTTTAGAGACATCCCTCCAGAAAACAAAATTCAAATTTGAGTACACCGACTCATATGGAAAACCCTATGATAAGAACGGAGTTAGAGATAAATTTCTAAACTTCCCACGAGTGATGGCATTCAAAAAAAAAATGTAATTAATAGTCTCAACGGCAGAGTCGCACCTTTTACATCAGATATTTACATTGGACACCTCGGTGTATCTATTTACTTTTATAGATAGTTTTTACTTACTAAAAATACTTACTTTATATTCTTTGCTAAATTTTATTTTATTTTAAAAACTCTAAACCCGCACATCGGGCGGTTCCTAATCTAGTAATTATATAAAATATGTAGAATGATAAACAAATTACGTTAAAAACTAAATCTAGGCTTATCTTGACAAAAAAAATAATCAACAAAATATACAAAACAACATATTTAGAAGGCCCTTATTTCAAATATTTTTGTATCATGAATTTTTGTAGCTTTAGTTATACTTAATATATTTTAATAATATTTATTTTTGGTATTATCTATATATATAAAGTTACATTTTCTCACTTCTGGTGGTGTCACGTCAGCCACTTCCTCTTTAATTTTGTGGGCCTTACTAATTCTAATAATCTCTTTAAACAATAGTACAAATGACAAACTGATCCACTAGATTTCATCCAAAGTTTGTAGGCTCAGCACTTTTAATCCAAAGTCTCTAGGCTCAACACTATTTTTAAATCCTATGGATTCAACCTGATAAAGATTCACGATGGCAGTGTGAATGATACTCTAATTTTATTATTCAACCATAAAAAATAAAATAAAAAGAAAGAAAAGAATAGAGCATCTACCCGATTATATGAAGTAAAACACTGAATTTGGAATATTATTATTTCCTATTTGTACCTAACTTTCTTTCAAATATCGTTTATGCTTAGTTCTTTTACATATAGATGCATCATATGGTTAAAACACATAATTATAAGAGACAAATAAAATATTTTCCTAGGTCAATAAGACAAGAACTATGATTAGAATCTCCATTGATCTTGTTATTATATATCATCATTTCTAGCTACAAAAACATCCACCTAAGCAATATTTTTTTACTTTAAAATAAATTTAAAATATTCATTTAGTGCATATTTATGTTAATTATAATTAATAGAAAGTTTCAATAGAAAAATAATTATGTAAAATAAATAAAATGTTAAAATAAGAAAATAATACTATAATTTAGGAGTGGGCTATTAAACCGAACCGAACCAGCCGAACTCAAACCGACCCAAACCAAACCCAATCCTACACTCCAATCATTCGGTTATGTTTCTTCTCAACCCAAACCGAACCGAACCAATAACCCAATGTGTTTCTTAAATTAATTAATAATATTATTAAAATTATAAATGTGATCTTACCTATTTCCACTAACATTTGATTTCTATTTTACTTTATTTTAAGTTTACTAATAAAATTAACTATATATAAATATAGATTTAATTATATTTAATATTAGGTATTAATTTTATTTTTCTAGGTTTTCTAATTTATTTGATGAATTAACTATTATAAAACCATAATCAATTTTATTTTGTTACATTATTTGATTTTTAAACCGAATTAATACCGAATCAAACTAACACCAAACCAAACATAAACCAACCCGAACATAAACCTAACCAAACTAGCTTTGGTTGAGTTTGGTTAGAGTTTTACCAAAAACGAATAAACCGAACCGAACCGAACTCGAACTTAAACCAAAATGCCCACCCCTACTATAATTTTTTATTAGTGGTAATAATATAATTAAAATTTTCTATTAAACTGATCATAATTTAAAATTATAAATGTATTATTGAGTTTTAGAATGGAAGTAAATTTTAAATTTATGGTAAAATTTAAAAAATTATATAATTGTGTATTATTGAGTTTTAGAATGGAAGTAAAATTTAAAATCATGGTAGAATAAAGAAAAATTCTGTAATTGTATTTATAAAATTTTAAACAGGAAAAATGAAATTAAAACTGAAATTTTATTTTATAACATGATCAAAAAGGAAAATAAATTTGATGTTTCATTAATTGAATCAAATGCTTCTAATCCAAATTTAATTATTGAAAGATAGTAATTAAAGAGAAAATAGTTATAATATATCTTGAAAATCATTTTACAGTCTAATATGTATTATATGTGATCCAATAGAAGGCGGAAAAAAGTAAATGTCAAAAGGAGTGCATCATCAATATTGACTAAAAAATTATAGTTAGAAGTGTTTGAAAATTAATTAGTAAAATTTGAAAAGATAATAATACCCCATTACATATGACTAAACTAAAATCTCTGACATCTCATTAATTATGTGAAACGAATGAGTTTGTAGAAAAATAAATGACATACATTATTAATCGTTTATGGTACGTTGCAATTACTTCGATAGGTAAAGGAAGCTCGGTAAAGATGTTATAACGATAAAGATGTTATAACGATAATATATTATATTTTATCTTTACACTAAGCAATATTCATGAGATTCGGTATATTCAAATTTATACGGAATAATTTTGTGTTAATATCAACATCTAATCATAATTAATATATATACAATTAGATCAACAATTGATCAACATCAAAGCCTTTAAAAAAACTTTAATAAAATATGAATAAGAAATAATTTTTTTAATGATAAAAGATCTTGAAGTAGTCATCAACGTCGTTTCTTTTTCCTAATATTACCACATGACATATATTTATTAAGATTTATCCTCAAAACTTTGAATGATTATATTCGATCTCAAGAATTTATATTAATAGAAAAAATTTTAAACTAAAATCCCGCGCTTGCACGACTACAAATTCTAGTAGAGGAATATACTTAAAATATGTTTTTGTGCGATTTATGATATTGATTGATAGTTGTTTTTGTAGATTTTAAGAGCATATGAAGACCTAACGGACACTTCCGAATCCAGTAATATACGTAAAAGCCCAATAAACGCAAAAAATGCTTCAACAGTTAGACCCAATTAACATTTGTAATGAACCACTCAGTAATAGGTTAACGGATAAACGCGCGGACCCTTCAGTCAAACGGGTCTGATCCATGTTTTCGATTTTCTATGACCGATTCACCCTTCTCAGTTTCAATTAAGCTTCTCCTTCCTGTAATGCCCCTGAACCGTCCTATTACCATGCAGGCCAATGGACAGCCACAAAACGCTACAATGGGAACTGCACCGAGGTGGTGCGGTCGAGGGATGGAAGCTGCAGCTTCCCAACCGGTCCTCCCTAGCACAATTCCACCCGCGACCGAGAATGCTTAGGCTTTGCAACTCTTGCAGCCTGGTGCGTTGTGTTGGCCCGGACAAGGCTAGTACCATTCGAAACCACACTATTTTAACAAAAACACTTCGATACTTTATTTATTTCTCAAAACACGTTTCCAAAACATACACAAGCGTTTATGGCGCCAAGCCTAAGGACAAAACACGAGTTTTACATAAACATTACAAAATGATCTTACAAAGGCAATACAATTCTACACCGGTTGGCCTAACGTACTTTTGCTCCCTCTAAGGCTTTCCCTACTAAGGTTACCTGCAACAAAATATGGCATCATGAGTGCTAAACACTCAATGAGTTCAGGAACCTACTCGGAAGCAAAACACCCCAAAACCCAACCCCAACAATAACACAACACACAAGCAAGCTATCAAGCAAGCAAACAATAACAAACATAAACACGATATGCAAGCAAAAGCTAAAAACTCATCACATATCCACCACTCTCACAATTCCCGCATGTGCAAGGGCAATACACCTAAACAACAAAACACCACTTCACCCACTTCCCTATGAACATTCACATTACATCCACAAAAGCATGCAACCGGCACCACACCTCTGGATATGCTGCCTTCCATCCCACTTTCTTTGTACACCCGCATTGCAACCACAAAGGCATGCAACCGGTACAACCCCTCAACTACATCGTCGTGTAGACAGCCTCAATCATGGTAGTGAACCAAGACACCGAGCTCTTCGCAACAACATGCAACACTATAACGTTGTTAAGGCTGCATGTTGAGCGGTTCCACAAGGAAGGTCAGCCACATCCCAATTTTTAGTGCACTTATGGCTAGTCGGACCTCCCGTCACAAATGCCACGCACTAAGACCAACCAACAATTGATACTTAAGTTTATGGTCTTAAAGAACACATAAACAACAATTATTAATACTTAACTTCACATGCAATAGNGGAAGCTGCAGCTTCCCAACCGGTCCTCCCTAGCACAATTCCACCCGCGACCGAGAATGCTTAGGCTTTGCAACTCTTGCAGCCTGGTGCGTTGTGTTGGCCCGGACAAGGCTAGTACCATTCGAAACCACACTATTTTAACAAAAACACTTCGATACTTTATTTATTTCTCAAAACACGTTTCCAAAACATACACAAGCGTTTATGGCGCCAAGCCTAAGGACAAAACACGAGTTTTACATAAACATTACAAAATGATCTTACAAAGGCAATACAATTCTACACCGGTTGGCCTAACGTACTTTTGCTCCCTCTAAGGCTTTCCCTACTAAGGTTACCTGCAACAAAATATGGCATCATGAGTGCTAAACACTCAATGAGTTCAGGAACCTACTCGGAAGCAAAACACCCCAAAACCCAACCCCAACAATAACACAACACACAAGCAAGCTATCAAGCAAGCAAACAATAACAAACATAAACACGATATGCAAGCAAAAGCTAAAAACTCATCACATATCCACCACTCTCACAATTCCCGCATGTGCAAGGGCAATACACCTAAACAACAAAACACCACTTCACCCACTTCCCTATGAACATTCACATTACATCCACAAAAGCATGCAACCGGCACCACACCTCTGGATATGCTGCCTTCCATCCCACTTTCTTTGTACACCCGCATTGCAACCACAAAGGCATGCAACCGGTACAACCCCTCAACTACATCGTCGTGTAGACAGCCTCAATCATGGTAGTGAACCAAGACACCGAGCTCTTCGCAACAACATGCAACACTATAACGTTGTTAAGGCTGCATGTTGAGCGGTTCCACAAGGAAGGTCAGCCACATCCCAATTTTTAGTGCACTTATGGCTAGTCGGACCTCCCGTCACAAATGCCACGCACTAAGACCAACCAACAATTGATACTTAAGTTTATGGTCTTAAAGAACACATAAACAACAATTATTAATACTTAACTTCACATGCAATAGATCAAATGAACGGATCAACATCCACGTTCATGATCTAGCATGGAATTCACCCACAACAACACATTCAACAACATGCAACTGCATGCGACAACATGCAACATGCATACCACTTACAACAATGCCCACAAGCATAATAAACGCTATAGAAACTAGAACCCAGTCTAGAGACTAAGCGATAACACAAACATGCAAACATGCAAACAACCATAAACATGCAACACACAAACGGTCACCCAATAAAAGAGACTTAGCTATCTAGACTTCGATCTAGATACCAAGAAACGAATCTAAGCACTTAAGCCTATCACAAAGACTTAAGAAAAACTCAACCAAAACTCACACGAAATCCTCACTCAAAACTCAAGAAAAATATCGATAGAAATCGATATTAAACACACACCTCACTCTTGCACCAAACACACTCAAACACTTAAGTCTTGCTCAAAAGATTAAGGATTCGGCCACTAAAGCGCAAATTCAAAGGAAAAAACGCTTAAACACTCACCCAAACACACATGCAATAACTCTCACGCCTTTTAAGCACACATGCAACAACACCCACGAAAGCCAACCACAAAATCCTATCATGTGCCATATCACATGCATCGAAACTCACCTTGTCCAAGCTGAAGGAAGAACCACTCAAACTCCTACAACTACTCGGCGGAAACTCCTCACAAACGATCCTAAAGCGGCAGCACTTTGGAACTCCTCTTCCTTGAGCTAACACGCCCTCACTCTCTCTCTTTAACTCTCTAGCTCTCTCTTTCTCTCTAACTTAGAAGGGAAAACGAAAATCTCACTCAAAGCACACTAAAGGGTCCTATTTATTGTAGAGATGGTGTGATTCTGGCTTGGACAAGTGGCATGCGTTTTGCATGGAAGAGAACAAGTGGCTTGACACACTCCTCTCTCTTTGCATGGGCGAACAAGTGGCAGCTCGGAATATTTTCCTCCACTTCTCCACTTTGATTAAATAATTCTCTTAGTGCTCCACTAATAAAATCCACTAAATTAAAATATTCCCACTAACCCAAAATATTTAAATAAAATATTCCTTAGTGGGTTTCCTCCCCACTAACACCAAAATCTTCCAATAAAATATTTATTAATGAGTTTCCTTCTCATTAACGCTGGCTGTCGAACATGGTTCTGTCAATGCGGGTCAACATATGGTCAATGGTACCGCGCACGTTCGTCTCTCGGCCAGGTAAGCTAGCCTCTCAGTACGGTTCAGTACATTAGCCTCTCGGTACCATTTGCCAATCGTTCAAATTTTTGCGCAAGTGTCTCGACAGTTCCTCTTTACTTCGCCTTAGCTATCATTCCAACTCCCTTTGTGAAACGACCGACTCCTTTTTTTTAATAAATAATAAATAATATAAATATATATAAATAAACTACAACTAGTGGTCCCATACCCACTAGTCACCTAACCACATTCACAATCAACAGCGGAATAACAAAAACCAATATCTAATAATAAACCAATAATAATCCAATAAACAATAAAATAATAGCCAGTATTAATTCCAATCACAAACTAATGATCCAAACAGCATAAATCAAATAACCAGCAATCCTAAACAATGTTCTAGGACTCAACTCTAGCAACCTAACAGAAGCCAGACAACCAAGCGAACCACTAGAACATCCTCCTCGTCATCGCCTTGATTCCACGATCACACTTTGTCTTTACCTGCACCACAAACACATATTGAGATGCATGAGTATTTGATAAACACTCAGTGAGGCAATCCTCCCATCTACTGGGCTATACACACAAGAAACAATGATTCCAAAGTTCCAAACAAGCATCAAACAAAACACACAAACCTGGAAATCAAACACCATCTCGCTGGAAGGGAGGTGTCGACCGACAGTACCCCACAGTGTCGACCGACAGTACCCCACAGTGTCGATCGATGCCCAACTTGCTGGTGTCGACCGACACCAAGTGGTGTCGATTGACACTCCCTCTGCAACTGCGATCCGCGCAAAGCCGAGAGTCGAATCTCGCTCCCAATTCTCCTCCAAATCGCCCAATACTCAAAACCCAAGCCTTATACATCTGTAAGAACCTGTATCAACCAATCCCAGCAAGAAAAACACACAAACAAGCAACAAACAAGCAAGAACAAGGGAATCAAAGGCTTAGATTAGCCATGGTCATGCACTCACCTCTTTGCAGGAAGTTTCTGACCAACAAAGACGAATCCAACCTTCCTAGCAAGCTTCTAACTCCTTCCCAGCCTTGGATCTCTCAAGAAACAGCAAGGAATCTCACCAATCTCACCAATCTCACCAATCTCACCAAAAACTCAAGAACTCTCCTTTTCTTCCTTTTTCTCTCAAAAACGATAAACGGTGACAAGAAAAACTTCCCAAAACCCTTCTGGTCGACCAAACACTTAAATATCTTGGTCTAATAGTTTTTCCTAAATCAAACCGGTCCAAATTGATAATTAAATCGAACCGGCCAAACCAGAAACAAACAATGTCGATCGACACCTCCTGTGGTGTCGATCGACACCCCCACCAATTTACCAAAAATTGGTTTGCGGGTGTTACAATTCTTCTCCACCAATCTAGATTCGTCCTCGAATCTCGAACGACCATCAGCCAAGGACTCCCATGCAACCGTCTCTACGGCCTGCACTCCTCCGACTGATCCTACAGAAGGTCACCTCTAGGCGATAGACTCGCGCTCCAGGCGTCATTTGCTCTCGACTTTTGGACTTTCATTTACTCGTAGGCCTAAACCTTGAGTTTTATTGGCTCCTCATCAGACCTAAGTCTGCATGCCAAATGTTGGCTCCTCATCGGGCCTAAACCCGCATGCCATAATATATAAGGAAAAATCTAACTCGTCTCTCGGGTCGTCACCCTACAGCGCGCCTCCTGTAACATCCGCGAACCAATTTTTGTAATTTTGGTGTGGGTGTCGATCGACACCCTTTGTGGCATCGATCGATACCATGTTTTTCCGGTTTGGTCGGGTTTGATTTAATTGCTGATTGGTTCGTTTTGGTTCAATTAAAATCCCTAATCGTGTTGTTAAGTGTCTGAGACGAATTAAGGGTTTCAGAAAGTCTCTTTTGTCGCCGTTGAGTGGAAAAGAAAGAGAGAAAAGAGAGAAAAACGTTTCTGAGATTTTCTGGGCTTGTTCTTGGAGATTTTGGAGAGATCTGAGGCTGTAGAAGTGATAGCTGTTGCTGGAAACGAAGGGGGAGCTTCTGGAGGTGTTGTTTTCCACGTTTCTCAATTCATTCTTCCTGTTCTTGAGGTGAGTGCTTGACCATGGTTGATCTAAGCATGAGATCTCCTTTGTTTTGTGTGATTCCTTGTGGTTTGTGGTGTTTGCTTGCTTGGGTACATTGTATTTGTGATTTCTAGTGAATTCCGAGATGGTTAGACGTGTTTGGAGTCGAATTTGTGTTGATTGGAATCGGAGTTCGTCGCTGAGTTTCGCGCAGATCGTGTCTGCAGAAGAGGCATCGATCGATACCACTTTTGTGGAGCATCGATCGGCACCGCCTTGAGTAGCATCGATCGACACCATTTCAGCATCAGTCGGCACCAGTTCCTGTAGCATCGGTCGACACCGATTGAGCATCGGTCGACACTAGTACCTGCCGAGTCTTATTTTCCTGGTTTGACGTATTGATTTTGTTATTGTTGTTTGTTGACTTGGGAGTCTCATATGCTTGTGTGTATAACCCAGTAGATGGGAGGAAGGCCTCACTAAGTATTTATAGTAATACTTACGCATCTCAATTGTTGTTTGTGATTTGCAGGTAAAGGCAAAGTGTGATCGTGGAATCAAGGCGATGATGAAGGGATGTTCTAGAGGCTTGATTGATTGTGGTTTAGCAGTTGTTAGGTTGCTAGATTAAGTCAATGGAACATTGTAGGATGTTAGCTTTTGGTTATTTCTTTATTTGGATTATGGTGTTATTGGATATTGGTTTTAATTGTTGGAATTCTTTTGGTTTAATGGAAATTTGTTTTATTTGGTTATCCACGGTTATTGATTGTGGATAGGATGTTAGTGGGTATGGGACCACTAGTAAATTAAGGTATATAAAAAAAAAAAAAAACGGGAAGGGTTGTTTCATTTTGGTATCAGAGCCCTTACGGTTCTAGGTCTAGGGTTCATTGTGTTTTTGCTGCTGATGTTTAGGATTCCATGCTATGATTGATTGTGTGAGTTGGTCAATTGAGTGTGGCATGAAGTCCTAGAACATCCTCTTCGAGCCTGTTTGGTAATTCCACGGTAAGTTGTGTTTTTGTGTAATAGAATTATTGTTTGCTTAGCCTTCTGTTCTTGGATGATACAGATGGTTAGAGGCGAGGATGCTGTTGGTCGCGGTCGTGATCGTGGTCGTGGGCGTGGTCATGGTCGTGGTCGGAGACGAGGTCAGGTTCCTGAGGCCAGTGTGAGTGTGACCCAGAGCATGACCAGTGAGGAGGTGGCGGAGTCACAGGTTCATCCTAGTGTGTCTGGAGACCAGGCTGGTTTAGGTGATGGCAGGGCGGATGGGCCCGGTGTCGGTCATGGTGTTGCCCCGGGTGTGGGGGTTGCAACTGAGGGTGCTCCGGGTAGGGAGGATGTCTTGATGGACTTGCTAGCTTAGGTTTTGCAGCGACTTCCAGCAGTAGTGCCGCCAGTGGTTGGTGGGCAGGATCCAGTGGTGCCGCCAGTGGTTGGTGGGCAGG
>NC_025693.1:18916619-18920405 GCF_000633955.1 Camelina sativa
GTGCCGCTAGTGGTTGGTGGGCAGGATCCAGTAGTGCCGCCAGTGGGTGGTGGGCAGGNCAGCCTGCTGCGGGTTTGCAGGCAGGTGTGCAGCCGGGGGCCGAGGTAGTGGATGCTCAGTATGTGCGGATGATGGAGCAGCTGCGGCATGTGGGAGCAGGGTATTTCTCAGGAAGTACCGATCCGAGTGTAGCGGATGAGTGGAGAGAGCGGATGGAGGATATTTTCCTTTCGCTTAGGTGTCCCGACCAGTACATGGTGGATCTGGCAGTGTTTTCCTTGTCAGGAGATGCACGTGTGTGGTGGAGGTTGGTGACAGCACGGAGGNAGGTGATGGCAGGGCGGATGGGCCCGGTGTCGGTCATGGTGTTGCCCCGGGTGTGNGTCTTGGGGAGATTTTGTGAGGGAGTTTAACTCCAAGTATTTTCCTCAAGAGGCTCTTGATCGTATGGAGGCATGGTTCTTGGGGTTGACTCAGGGGGACCGTACAGTGCGGGAGCTGGATGCAGAGTTCAGTCGGCTTGTGGGGTATGCAGGCAGAGCATGGGAGCCAGAGTCGGCTCAGGTGCGGAGGTTTTTGTTGGCTCTGCGGGATGATTTGAGGACTCGGTGCAGAGTGAGGAGCTATGCTACGAGAGCGGAGTTGGTTGAGGTTGCAGCTGGGATAGAGGATGACTTGAGGTCACAGGTGGTTGTGGTCAGTTCTTCGGTGCAGCCACAGCAGTCTCAGCCGCTTTCTGTTCCTAGCAAGGGCGGCAAGCCTGCGCAGGGGCAGAAGAGGAAGTTTGATGTTATGCAGAGATCGAGGCACGGGGGTGCGAAATGCTTTGGGTGTGGTAGTAGGGACCACAAGGTGTCTAGCTGTCCACAGAGAGGTGAGCAGCGGGCAGTGACAGAGCAGCGGGCGGTGACGGAGCCGCGGACAGATACTCGGGTGTGTTACTACTGCAGAGAGACGGGGCATATCAAGCCTCGTTGTCCCAAGTTGCAGCAGAGGGCAGTAGCAGTGTTGCAGGCTGGAGCTCAGCCAGGGATGCAGCAGGCTGTACAGCACGGTGTGTAGCCGGTGGGTTGGATCGAGCCGACGTCACAGGTGTACTCGACCCAGGAGCCCGGTGGCACTAGTGCAGGAGCGATCACAGGTATAACTTCTGAGATTCGAACTTAGTCAATTCAATAGTTCAGATTATATTTGTTTTTGCTTGTGGTCAAGTGTTAGGTTCTCAACACATGAGATTTGTGTAGGGACCTTGTTGGTGGGCGGGTTTAAGTCCCATGTTATGTTTGATTCTGGAGCTTCTCATAGCTTCATTACTCCGGAGTGTGCCGTGAGTGCGGGGATCAGAGGGGATTCTGGAGAGCGTTCAGGAGTTGTCAGAGTTGCTGGAGGCAAGTTTCTGAGGGTTATTGGACGAGCTGGAGGAGTTGATATTCAGATCGCAGGAGAGTCGTGGCCAGCGGATTTGCTTATCAGTCCAGTGGAGTTGTATGACGTCATTCTTGGTATGGATTGGTTGCATCGGTATAAGGTGCATTTGGATTGCTATCGGGGTAGAGTGGAGTTTGAGCGTCCAGGAGGGAAGTTGGTTTTTCAGGGTATTAGACCGACTTCGGGGAGTCTCGTGATCTCAGCCGTTCAGGCAGGGAAGATGATCGAGAAGGGCCGTGAGGCCTATCTGGTTACTATATCTATGCCAGAGTCAGTGGGGAAGTCTACGGTTAGCGGTATTCCGGTTGTGGAGGACTTTGAGGATGTGTTCCAGTCATTGCAGGGATTACCACCATCTCGGTCGGATCCTTTTACCATTGAGCTGGAACCGGGGACGATGCCGTTATCCAAGGCTCCTTACAGGATGGCTCCAGCAGAGATGGCAGAGCTGAAGAAGCAGCTGGAGGATTTGTTGGGCAAGGGTTTTATCCGTCCTAGTTGTTCACCGTGGGGAGCTCCGGTGTTGTTTGTTAAGAAGAAGGATGGGAGTTTTCGGTTGTGTATTGACTACCGGGGTTTGAACCGAGTTACTGTGAAGAACAAGTACCCTCTCCCGAGGATTGATGAGTTGTTGGATCAGTTGAGGGGTGCTACTTGGTTCTCCAAGATCGACTTGGCTTCAGGTTATCATCAGATCCCTATTCATGAGGCAGATGTGAGGAAGACAGCCTTCAGGACGAGATATGGGCACTATGAGTTTGTGGTGATGCCGTTTGGGTTGACAAACGCGCCAGCTGCGTTTATGAGATTGATGAACAGCGTGTTCCAGGAGTTTCTGGACGTGTCAGTCATCATTTTCATCGACGACATCCTGGTATATTCTAAGAGTCCTGAGGAGCATGCAGTACATCTGAGAGCAGTGTTGGAGAAGCTGCGGGAGCAGAAGTTGTTTGCTAAGCTGAGTAAGTGCAGTTTCTGGCAGCGTGAGATGGGGTTCTTGGGTCATATTGTTTCAGCTGAGGGAGTTTCAGTGGATCCAGAGAAGATTCAGTCCATCAGGGAGTGGCCGAGGCCGCAGAGTGCCACTGAGATTCGGAGTTTCCTGGGGTTAGCAGGTTACTACAGGAGGTTTGTTCGGGGTTTTGCGAGTATGGCTCAGCCGATGACTAAGCTTACAGGGAAGGATGTCCCGTTTGTGTGGTCACCAGAGTGTGAGGCAAGTTTTGCAAGTCTCAAGCAGATGTTGACTACCACGCCGGTGTTAGCATTGCCTGAGCAGGACGAGCCTTATGTTGTGTATACAGATGCTTCTAGAGTGGGGTTGGGTTGTGTACTTATGCAGCAGGGGAAGGTTATAGCTTATGCTTCGCGGCAGTTGCGGAAGCATGAAGCTAATTATCCTACTCATGATTTGGAGATGGCAGCAGTGATCTTTGCTCTTAAGATTTGGAGATCCTATCTGTATGGTGGGAAGGTACAGGTATTTACAGATCACAAGAGTCTGAAGTACATTTTTACTCAGCCTGAGCTGAATTTGAGGCAGAGGCGTTGGATGGAGTTAGTAGCGGATTATGATTTGGACATAGCTTACCATCCTGGTAAAGCTAATCTGGTTGCAGATGCCTTGAGTCGGAAGCGGGTGGCTTCGGCTCAGGAGCAGGATATGGAGGCGTTGGTAGGTGAGATTAGTGCATTGAGTTTGTGTGCTATCTCACAGGAACCTTTGGGTTTGGAGGCAGCTGATAGAGCGGATTTGTTGAGCAGAGTGAGGTTAGCTCAGGAGAGCGATGAGGGGCTGGTGAATGCCTCTAAGGCTACGGGTGCAGAGTATCAGGTTTCTGCTAATGGTACTATCCTTGTGCATGGTCGGATCTGTGTGCCCAAGGGTGAGGATTTGAGGCAGGAGATACTGAGAGAGGCTCATTCGAGCAAGTTCTCTATTCATTCAGGGGCGACCAAGATGTACCGTGACCTCAAACGGTATTATCACTAGGTCGGGATGAAGAAGGACGTAGCCGACTGGGTGGCGAGGTGTGATACTTGCCAGCTGGTGAAGGCAGAGCATCAGGTTCCTGGTGGTTTGTTACAGAGTTTGCCTATTCTAGAGTGGAAGGGGGATTTGATCACGATGGACTTCGTGGTGGGTTTGCCTGTGTCTAGGACGTTTGATGCTATTTGGGTCATTGTGGACCGTTTGACTAAGTCTGCGCATTTCCTGGCCATCAAGAAAACTGATGGAGCAGCGATTTTGGCCAAGAAGTACGTGAGGGAGATAGTCAGTCTGCATGGTGTGCCTGATAGTATTGTGTCTGATAGAGATTCCAAGTTCACCTCGGTGTTTTGGAAGGCATTTCAGGC
>NC_025693.1:18921909-18928441 GCF_000633955.1 Camelina sativa
TGGAGTTGCCTGAGGTTATGCGTGCGTTCCACAAGGTATTTCATGTGTCGATGCTGAGGAAGTGTCTTCACGAGGGTGATCAGTTGTTGGCTAAGATTCCTGAGGATCTTCAGCCTAACATGACTTTAGAGGCGAGACCAGTGAGGGTGCTCGAGAGGAGAGTCAAGGAACTTCGGAAGAAGAAGATTCCTTTGATGAGAGTCCTGTGGGACTGTGACGGAGTAGAGGAGCAGACTTGGGAGCCCGAGGCGAGGATGAAGGCAAGGTTTAAGAAGTGGTTTGAGAAGCAGACCGCGACTTGAGCTTGTCTAGCCGGGTCCGAGTTGTAGTCCGTGGCTGGAGCGGGTACGGAGTATTCCAGCCCATCTCTCTTGATATTTGGTCGCTTAGGGGTGGTTGGTTGTGCGACTAAGTATCAAGCTCGGGATGCGGGTTGATGGCTCTGATTGTTTTATTTTTGCTTTTTCTGATGTATTTTCGTTGAGATTGTAACGATTATGAAATTTTTGAGATTAATAAGATGAGTATTTTTCTTTATGTTTGACTATTGTTGTCATGAGAAAAGAGAAATAGCTCGGGTTTCTATTTTTGGAAAGTTTCCATAAATAGAAAGTTTCCACAAAAGGAAGGCTTCCAGAATCAGAAAGTTTCTAAAAAAAGGAAAGTTTTGTGGAAATGTTGAGGTAGATCTAGCCGGGAGATACTCGTTTGCATCAGTATTTGTTTTGCTCAAGGCCGTGCGGGCCCAACTCACGTGATACCGATAGCTCGATGGACTTTGTGGCCAGAGAGTGGGAGTGGTATGTTGCTTCGGATGACGATCCGAGAGCGCGCTTGAGGGTGANACGGGATATGTAAGGCTCCCTGGATACCGTAGCTATGAGCCGAGGCTCGGCAGTGAGCCGGTATGTCTCGAGGGTTGCGACCCGAGAGCGGGGGGAGTGTGTGTGAGTGACTTCCTGGATGCCGTAGCTTAAGGCGGTTGGCCTGATAGCGAGCCGGCATGATTCGTTGGTTGCGACCACGGACGGGGGAAGCACTGAGTTGTGAGCAAATAGTGTTTATGATGCGAGTATATTGGCTAGAGGGAGACCTCGAGGGTCAGTCGGAGGTGTGCGGGCTGTTGCGACAGTGGCACGGGAAACCTTGGCTGANAACACTCGCTCACCCTCACGGAGACACTTCCGCAACATAGACACATGGAAAACCTTATGGAATGCACGCATAACCTCAGGTAACTCCAGTCTATATGCCACTGGTCCAACCCGCTCAATCACTCTGAATGGACCCATATACCTCCGACTCAACTTAGTCTCTTACAATGACCTGTTCGGACCCCGCAACATGGCCATCTTGAGGTACACTCTGTCTTCTACCTGAAACTCAAGATCTCTCCTCCTCCTATCGGCATAACTCCTCTGCCTATCCTGAGCCTCCTTCATGTTCAGCTTGAGAACCTAAATCTTCTCTGAAGTCTCCTGAACAAAACTAGCACCAAACATGCTCCTCTCCCCCACCTGAGTCCAACATAATGGTGTAAGACATGGTCTCCCGTACAAAACCTCATAAGGAGCTATCTTAATATTCGCCTGATAACTGTTGTTGTAAGCAAACTCTACCAGGTTCAGGNAATAACGGGAAGGGTCGCGAGCAAACGATTCTGAACCGTCGTCCGAAGTCGATATACCAACCATACTCCCAAGTCACAAAGTCNTATCCTCAGTAAATCCTCCAGCGTCTAGATCGTCCTCTCAGACTGTCCATCTGTCTAGGGATGATAAGCTGTACTCATATGCACCTTAGAGTCCATCTCTGCCTGAAATGCCTTCCAGAATACTAAAGTGAACTTAGAATCCCTATCAAACACAATGCTAGCTGGCACCCCATGCAATCTGACTATCTCTCTCACATACTTCTTAGCCAAGACCGCTGCTCCATCAGTCTTCTTAATGGCCAGAAAATGTGCTGACTTAGTCAACCGGTCCACGATGACCCAAATAGCATCAAAAGTCCGTGACACTGGCAATCCTACCACGAAATCCATGGTGATCATATCCCACTTCCACTCAGGAATGGGTAAACTCTTCTGTAAACCGCCAGGAACCTGATGCTCAGCCTTCACTAGCTGACACACATCACACCTCGAAACCCAACTAGCTACATCCTTCTTCATCCCGACCCAATGATAGTACCTCTTGAGATCACGGTACATCTTAGTCGCTCCTGGATGAATGGACAACTTGCTCGCATGAGCCTCTCTCAGAATCTCCTGTCTCAACTCCTCATCCTTGGGCACACAAACCCGACCGTGCACCAAGATAGTACCATTATCTGAGACCTGATACTCTGAATCCACATCCTTAGAGGCATTCACCAGCCCCAAATCCTTCTCCTGAGCCAACCGCACTCTACTCAGAAGATCTGCTCTATCTACTGCTTCCAAACCCAACGGTTCCTGTGAAACAGCACACAAGCTCAAAGCACTGATCTCCCCTACCAGAGACTCCATCTCCTGCTCCTGAGCCGAAGCTACCCTCTTCCGACTCAGAGCATCTGCAACCGTGTTAGCCTTTCCAGGATGATAGGCTATCTCCAAATCATAATCTGCCACAAGCTCCATCCACCGCCTCTGTCTCAAATTCAGCTCAGGCTGAGTGAATATATACTTCAGGCTCTTATGATCTGTAAACACCTGTACCTTTGCACCATAAAGATAAGATCTCCAAATCTTCAGGGCAAAAACTACAGCACCCATCTCCAAATCATGAGTAGGATAGTTGCCTTCATGCACCCGCAACTGCCGCGAAGCATAAGCAATCACCTTCCCATGCTGCATCAGAACACAACCCAACCCAACTCTAGATGCATCTGTATAAACCACATAGGGTTCTCCCTGCTCAGGCAAAGCCAACACTGGCGCAGTAGTCAACATCTCCTTCAGGCTTGCAAAGCCTTCCTCACACTCTTCTGACCAGACAAAAGGAACATCCTTCCCTGTCAACTTAGTCATAGGACGTGCTCTGCTTGCAAACCCCTGCACAAATCTCCTGTAGTACCCTGCCAATCCAAGGAAACTCCTGATCTCTGTGGCATTCTGCGGTCTAGGCCAATCCCTGATAGCCTGAATCTTCTCTGGATCTACAGAAACCCCCTCTGCAGAAACAATGTGACCCAGAAAGCCCATCTCACGCTGCCAAAAACTACACTTGCTCAACTTGGCAAACAACTTCTGCTCCCGCAGCTTCTCCATAACTGCCCTCAAATGCACTGCATGCTCCTCAGGACTCTTAGAATAAACCAGGATATCGTCGATGAAAATGATGACAGATACATCCAGAAACTCCTGAAACACACTGTTCATCAATCTCATAAACGCTGCTGGCGCGTTAGTCAATCCAAAAGGCATCACCACAAACTCATAGTGCCCATACCTCGTCCTGAAAGCAGTCTTCCTCACATCTGCCTCATCTATCGGTATCTGATGATAACCCGATGCCAGATCTACCTTGGAGAACCAAGTAGCACCCCTCAACTGATCCAACAACTCATCGATCCTAGGAAGAGGTTACTTGTACTTCACAGTGACCCGGTTCAAACCCCGATAATCAATACACAACCTGAAACTGCCATCCTTCTTCTTCACAAACAACACCGGCGCTCCCCACGGTGATACACTAGGACGGATGAATCCCTTACTCAACAGATCCTCTAGCTGCTTCTTCAGCTCTGCCATCTCTGCTGGAGCCATTCTGTAAGGAGCCTTGGATAACGGTGTCGTTCCCGGTTCCAGTTCAATGGTAAAAGGATCCGACCGAGATGGTGGTAATCCCTGCAAGGACTGAAACACATCCTCAACCTCCTCCACTACTGGAATACCGCTAACCGTAGACTTCCCCACTGACTCTGGCATGGATATAGTAACCAGATAAGCCTCACGGCCCTTCTCAATCATCTTCCCAGCCTGAATGGCTGAGATCACGAGACTCGCCGAAGTCGGTCTAATACCTTGAAAAACCAACTTCCCTCCTGAAAGCTCAAACTCCACTCTACCCCGATGGCAATCCAAATGCACCCTATGCCGATGCAACCAATCCATCCCGAGAATAACATCATACAGCTCCACTGGACTGATAAGCAAATCTGCTGGCCACGACTCTCCTGCGATCTGAATATCAATTCCTCTGGCTCGTCCAATCACTCTCAGGAACTCGCCACCCGCAACTCTGACAACTCATGCACGCTCTCCAGGATCCCCGCTGATCCCCGCACACTCTGCACACTCTGGAGTAATGAAGCTATGCGAAGCTCCAGAATCAAACATAACATGGGACTTAAACCCGCCCACCAACAAGGTCCCTACACAAACCTCATGTGTTGAGAACCTAACACTTTATCACAGGAAACATATACAATCTGAACCTACTAAAAATTCACAAAGTTTAAGTACCAGAAAATATACCTATGATCGCTCCAGCACTGGTTCCACCAGTCTCTGCTGTCGTGTAAACCCGTGGCGCCTGCTCAATCCGTGCTACCTGCTGACCTCCAGGCTGCACCTGCTGCAACGCTGCCACTGCTGCCGGCTGCAACTTGGGACACAAGGGCCTGATGTGCCCTGGCTCCCTGCAATGATAACATACTCGAGGCCCCACCGTCGGAGCACTCCTCTTGGGACAGCTAGCAATCTTATGATCCTTGCTCCCACACTTGTAGCAACTCGNTTTCTACGTAGCATCCCACCTCCTCTTGGTTCCCTGTGCAAGCCTACCGCCCCTGCTAGAACCACCCTGCTGCTGAGCCTTACTAGGCTGAACTGCTGGAGCTACCGCCACTGACTGTGCCCGGATATCCTCCTCAATCTCTGCTGCAGTCTCAACCAGCTCTGCACGCGTAGCATAACTCCGCCCTCTACAGTGAACTCTCAAATCATCACGTAGAGCCCTCAAGAACCTCCTGATCTGAGCCTCCTAAGACTCCAAAGCCCGATCCCCGTAACAAAGAAGTCGACTGAACTCCAAGTCCAGCTCCCGCACTGACCGTGTCCCCTGAGACAACTGAAGGAACTGCACCTCCAACCGATCCAATGCCTCCCTAGGAAAATACTTGCGGTTGAACTCCAAGACGAAGTCAGCCCAAGTCATCTCCCGCTGCACTCTCCTAGCAGCCACTGATCTCCACCACAACTCAGCATCACCACTCAAATAGTAGACCCCTATGTCCACCCAAAACTCCTCAGGACATCTCAGAGTATGGAAGTTACGTTCCACACTCGTCCTCCACGCATCCGCAACAGTAGGATCTATACCACACGAAAACCTCTCAGTGAAAAGACCCTTCATCGCCTTGAGCATAGACAAATAACGTCCATGTGCTCCCACATCCGCAACCACTGGCTGCCGCTCCTCCGCCACCACTGGTGGCACTACCTGAGCCTGAGCCGGTACCACTGGTGGTAACCGCGCTAACACCTCTGCTAGCATAGCCGCAACGTCAGTACCAGGGACTCCACCCGCTGAGGCTCCCACGCCCGAGACCCTAGCATCACCGGCCACTGGAGCATCAACACCGCCCCCTCCTGCCACACTCACAGAATCCCCCGGAATACCCTGCGACTCGCCAACACCCTCAGTTNGACCGACCTTTTTTTTAAAAAAAAAAATAAAAAATAAATATAATATAATAAATAACTACAACTAGTGGTCCCATACCCACTAGCCACCTAACCACAATCACAACCAACAGTGGAAAACAATGCCAATATCCAATAAATAATATCCAATAAATATAATATCAATAGAATAATATCCAGTCTAAATTCCAATCATAAACTGATGATCCAAACAACATAAACCAGTGAACCAACAATCCTAAGCAACATTCTAGGACTCAACTCTAGCAACCTAACAGAAGCTAGACAACCAAGCAAACCACTAGAACATCCTCCTCTTCATTGCCTTGATTTTCCACGGTCACACTTTGCCTTTACCTGCACCACAAACACATATTGCAATGCATGAGTATTTTATAAACACTAGTAAGGCAATCCTCTCATCTACTGGGCTATACACACAAGCAATAGAGTATCAATAACCAACATACAACAATCAATGAATGACAAGTAACAAACCAGGACTCGGCATCGACCGATGCCAACATGCATCGACCGATGCCAACATGCATCGACCGATGCCAAATGGGGAAGCATCGACTGACACAGAAGCTGCATCGACCGATGCAAGTGTAACTTGCATCGACCGATACCCAATCTGCATCGACCGACGCATACTCGACGTAATGCGAAAACCCTAGAGTTTTACGCGCCGTCCTCGCACTTGCATCGACCGACGCAAGATATGCATCGATCGACGCAACGTCGAGCACCATGTTTTTCCCGAGAGCTTCTCGCCGGATCTTTGTTCCTACAACCACAAAACTCGATCCCAAGCCCANTTGAATGGCTGAGATCACGAGACTTCCCGAAGTCGGTCTAATACCCTGAAAAACCAACTTCCCTCCTGAACGTTCAAACTCC
>NC_025693.1:18928505-18939631 GCF_000633955.1 Camelina sativa
GACAAGTAACAAACCAGGACTCGGCATCGACCGATGCCAACATGCATCGACCGATGCCAACATGCATCGACCGATGCCAAATGGGGAAGCATCGACTGACACAGAAGCTGCATCGACCGATGCAAGTGTAACTTGCATCGACCGATACCCAATCTGCATCGACCGACGCATACTCGACGTAATGCGAAAACCCTAGAGTTTTACGCGCCGTCCTCGCACTTGCATCGACCGACGCAAGATATGCATCGATCGACGCAACGTCGAGCACCATGTTTTTCCCGAGAGCTTCTCGCCGGATCTTTGTTCCTACAACCACAAAACTCGATCCCAAGCCCAAGAAAGCTTCCTAACGTCCATAGCAACAGTCTAACAAGTCTAACATCACACAACAAACAGATTAAAGAGTCTTCTAGCTTAGATAAGCCATAGTCATGCACTTACCTTTGCCACAGAAGAATCTGAACCTCTAACAAACAAGAACAAGCTCCTAGGAAGCTCCTACAACGATCCCAGCTACAGATCTCACCAAGAAACACCACAAAACTCCAGAAATCACCAAAAACGTTCAAAAACAGTTCTCTCTTTCTTTTGTTTCTCAAAAATGGCTGAAGTCGTCTAATGAGACAAAAAGAACGACTTAAGGGTTTTCCCTTCCCCTTTGCCGAAAACGCAGAGTTTGACTTAAGTCAAAACGCACGAAATTGAATCAGCATCGACCGATGCTCCTACTGCATCGATCGATGCACATCCTAAACCGGGATTCCGGTTCACGGATGTTACATTCTTAAACCAAATCGGTCCAAATCGATAATTAAATCGAACCGGTCAAACCAGAAACAATGAGTGTCGATCGATACCTCCTGTGGTGTTGATTGACACCCTCACCAAAACACCAAAAATGGTTCGCGGATGTTACATTTTTTAGTATGAATAATTCTTTTTTTTTACAGATGTGTTGAAAATCTCGACTACTTACACCCAACACAATTCAGTTGTTGCTTTTACTTGTTCTTTATTTGCTTTCAAGTCAAAACTCTACAAATACAATTCTTTTCGACTCGAAATCTATCATGTAATGCTAGCTGCTATATGCTGATTTTAAAATTTTTATTATTTTTATTTTATTTTCCAAGTTTTAATTTTAGTATGGATTTTGTTTAGTCTAATTTATATTGAGAAAATAAAAAGTGAAAGAAAAATAAGATAACATAAAAGTGGATATATTTTTAAAAAATTTATCTTACATCAAATCAAACTAAGTTAAGATAGAATAATGCAGTTAATATTATAAGATGCTACTCAAAATTTTCAATTTTATAATTATCAAGACATTAATAGTAAATTTATTACGGATTTTATTTCAAACACTACAAAATAATTAGACAAACATGTTAAGGGTTGTATTGAATCTTATATTTTTGGTGAATTGTGCTAAATTTAAGGTTACTGGAATTTAAAAAAATTAATTAAATCTAGGGGGTGTATTCAACTTGACATTTTAAATGATTTGTGTAAAATTTATAAATTCTATGTTCAATCATGGATTTCAAAAAGTCCATTAAAATTCACAGTTATTGAACTGATGATTTAAAATTTTACTTTTAAATCTACTGTTATTCAAAACAGTTTGTGGATTTAGATTTTAATAAGTTTTAAAAATTCTGGAGAATTTGAGAGGATTTGTTTATTTAAAAATACAGAAATCTGAATCTCATTATTTTAGGTGGGATTTGAAAGAATTTTACCATAAATCATATAAACTTCCCTAAAATATATCAAAATTCCAAATTTTTTAAATCCCATAAAATCCTCCAAAATTATGGTTTTCAATACATCCCCCTAGTGTCATTGAACTACTGGCTCAAAAATCTACCTTAAATCCACTATTATTGAAAACATTTTTAGGATTTGATTTTTAATGATTTTGAATGATTTGATAGGATTTCTTAAGTTAAAAATACATAAATTCATATCTCATAGTTTTATGGGAATCGAAATGTTTTACAATAAATCATACCAGCTTTCCTAAAATCATCAAAAACATAGAAAAACTCAATGAATCTCAAATCATATAAAATACTACCTACAATACACTCCCCTTAGTTTTCAATGTCAATGGATTATGAATATACACAGTAACACATAAATTAGAATCTTCTATACATTATTTCATTTAAAAATTAAATCAAAATTAAATTAAAAAGCAAAACAATTTAAGGAAACAAATTCTGTATATTTTTAGTTAAGGAAAGTTAAATATTGGTTTGGTTTAGATTTTACAATTAGAGTGAAATTATGTGTCGGTTTGGGTTTACAAATGAGGTGATTAGGGTTTAAATTTTACATTTAAAACGAAATTATATGTCGGATTGGGTTTATAAATAAAGTGGTTATTAGATTTTATAATTAAAACAAAATTATATGTTGGTTTGGGTTTACAAATGAAGTGGTTAAGGTTTAGATTTTACAATTAAAACAAAATTATATATCAGTTTAGGTTTACAAATGAGATGGTTATGGTTTAGATTACAATTAGAACGAAATTATATGTCGGTTTGGGTTTACAAATGAGATGGTTAAGGTTTAAATTTTACAATTAGAACGATATTATATGTCGGTTTGGGTTTACAAATGAGATGGTTAGGGATTAGATTTTACAATTCGAATGAAATTATATATCGGTTTGGGTTTATAAAATAGCGGTTAAGATTTTTTAATTTTATAATAATGTATACAGATTTTGTTTCCTTATTTAATAAGAAATCGAATGAATAGGTTCTTAAATATATTATAACATGTCAAATTCTCATTGGTTGAAATAAAGAGAAGTGAACAAAAGGATTCACCTTAGGAGTGAACCCAAGAATTGTTCAATAATAAGTAATGATTCTAGGCTGAAAATATCTAAAGTTTGAAACTACATCCATGAACCTGTCTACACCCATGATTTTTTATGTGTATATATAAGTGATGAACATAACTTAAACATACACTACATTATATATAATCATCTGATCCTCATCACACAATGGTACATATGAAATATAATAATGTTTAAATAAAAATTATTATGCTTTCTTTCTTTCTAACATTGATATTTGGATGTTGTAGGAAATTATAATACGCGTTGTGTTCTTGTTGACTTTATTGAATTCAGTTCTTGTAAATGGCCAAATCTATGATGTGCTTAAATTTGGTGCCAAGGGAAATGGTCTTACCGATGAATCAAAGGTATTATATTTGAAAATCTTATCTTGGAATTTACTCTATGAAAATGACTAAATTGTGTAAGTTTTCAAATCATTTTTTAACCAAAATAC
Organism: Camelina sativa; assembly: GCF_000633955.1. Lineage (NCBI taxonomy): Eukaryota > Viridiplantae > Streptophyta > Magnoliopsida > Brassicales > Brassicaceae > Camelina > Camelina sativa. Next base: position 18,931,826 of record NC_025693.1, read on the forward strand.
TATCATATGATATCCAATATATATGCATAACTATTATTAATTTATTATTCATTTTTCTATAAGATAAGAGATCATAATCGTTGTCACAAAATTTTAGTTATTGAGTAAAGAAGTCTTACACACTTGATCTTTCGATAAAACAAATAGGCTTTTGTCGAAGCATGGAAAGCTATGTGTGGTAGTGGTGGGAATCAAAAAACACTCCTTATTCCTTCAAATAAAACATTTTTACTACAACCTCTAGTGTTTCAAGGGCCTTGTAAATCTCCTTCAGTGCAAGTTAAGGTAACTATCAATATTTTGTTAAAACAAATCACTCACAACTTTATGTGAATTTAAATAAGTTTTTTAAAAAATTATGTGTAATCATTTATGCAGTTTGATGGAAAGATTGTTGCGCCGAGAGATAAAACAGCATGGTCGGACTATAAATCGTTAAGATGGGTTAGTTTTAAGGAAATAATTGGTTTAACAGTCAATGGTTCGGGGTCAATTGATGGACGTGGTTCGTCATTTTGGAAGGTGAAAAGTTTTATATATACGAAAGAGATATAGTTTTTATTTTGTTTATACAAATTATCTATATCTACTAGGATTTAACCCGCGGTATACCGCGGGACTATAATTTATAAAATTTAAAATTTATGTTGTATTTGTTTGTTATTTTGTTATTATTTTATTAATTTTTAGATTTTCTAGTTATCAATATTTATTTGATTTAACGAGAAGATTTTAATTTTTTATATATAACTTTATGTTTTTAAAATAAAAATGATTAAGTTGTTTTGATTTTTAATATAGATGTTAAAATATTATTTAGGTTTTGACCCGTGGTTCACCGCATAATTGTGTTTTTTTATGTAGAACAATATAGAGATATGTCGAAAGTAATTTTTTTTAATGTAAATACATATATAACGTGAGTAGAATATGTATGTTAATAAATTTAGAACTCATATGACAATAATTTTAAAATAGATTTTATGGGAATAAAATTTTAATAGGTAGAGTAGTTTTTGGAAAAATCAAAATGTATAGATGTTGTCAAGATTTTATGCGAATAAACGTAACAAAATTGGTTCGATTTAAGATGTTTTAGGAAATGAGTTTCTGTGCAATGTTATTTTGGGAAATTGTTTCGGAGAGTATAACACAAAATGTACTTCAAAAATGTTAATATAGATTTAATATGTGAATGTAATACTTTTATTTTTTCCATATTCAATATATGCAGCCAAGAATGTCAGCTTCTATACGGCCTACTGTGAGTTTATATCTTTCTCACTAAATTTATTCTCAATTCTTAAATAAAGATAGCTTTTTCTACATATATAATGATGTTCATGATAAATTTACTTTCCTGTTTTCTTACAGCAATTGCATTTTCAAAATTGCAATGATCTCAATATAATTGGAATAACTTCATTCAACAGTCCAAGAAACCATATAACAATTGACGAATGCAAAAGAGTTAAAATAACGAAAATTAAACTCGTAGCACCGGAAGACAGTCCTAACACTGATGGAATTAATATCTCTGAATCAAGTGATGTCGATATCTACGACACAGTAATTGAAACTGGTACATAGCTATATATCTCTCTTGCACATTCATTAATTGAAAATTTATCTGAAATGGTTTTTTGAATTTAAATCTTCTTAAAAATATATTCCAGGAGATGATTGTGTAGCTATAAATAACGGAAGTGTGAATATCAACATTAACAGGATGAATTGTGGACCGGGCCATGGAATAAGGTATATATATGTTTGATTGACGAATACCATTATATACATAATACTGAATTTTTTATTTTACAATGAATTTTATTATATATATATATATATATATATATATATGATTAAATTACAGTGTGGGAAGTCTAGGGAGAGATGGAGAAGAATCTATGGTTGAGAATATCCAAGTGACTGATTGCACCTTCGTTAGGACGGAAAATGGAGCTAGAATTAAGACATGGCCGGTAATAATTTTTTTGTTTCATTTTTCCATATTAAACTAAATAAATTATGAAAATATTGACACAGTGTTTTAAATGATATATATATCCTTTTTTTTTTAAGAATGGAAAAGGATACGCAAAAAATATATATTTTAAGGGCCTCACAATGAGAGAAACCAAAAATCCAATAATAATCGACCAAAACTATGTCGATAAAGGTCGCCTAGATGTGGAGGTAATTCATCTTATAATTATTTTTTCTATTGAATAAAAAAATATTATAATTTTAACTACAATGACTAGGCTGCGGACATATTTGTAATATTTTTTTTGTTTGTAGGAATCAGCTGTGGCAATTAGTAACGTGACATTCACAGATATTCATGGAACTTCACAACTCGATGAGATTATAAAGATTGATTGCAGTAAAGTCACATATTGCAAAGACATTGTTCTTGCTAAAATCAATATTGCTACGGTCGATGGAAATAAGCCAATTGTTGAATGCAAGAATGTGTATGGAAAGTCTATCAATGCTAGCGAGGTCAATGGTTGTTTCGGAAGATAGTATCCATTTGCATAGAAAATATGTCAGACAAATTTGCTATTTTATATAGCGAATGATATATGATTTTATATAACGATATCGAATAAAACAGTGTTATATTAAGATTATTTCAATATAGTCAGGAGCTAGTTTATAATAGCGAGATTCTCAAAAATAGCATCAATTAAAGTTTTTAGTCCAAAATTAGCACACATTCTTAAGTGTTCCAAAATTAGCACAAAATCTTATTAATAAAATATTAATAATATTAAAACAGAGTCAAAATCCAAATCATGAAATTGCAGCCACCGTGTGTTCTCTCTCTCACTTTTCCTTGTCTCTGATTCCAAACCCAGTCTCAGATGTTGTTCCACCGATGAACCCAATCAAATCTGAATCGAAGGTGATCATGAAATCAAAGTAAGTGAAACCATCAATTAGACACCGCAGAGGAGCCCAAGCATCGTTAATATTCAACTCCAATGAATTTAATTCCGGTAAAAGTTGCATAATCGATGAGAGAGGAGAAGAGGAAGCTCGGTTTTTCGGTGCTAGGTATTTTTCCTTCTCTTGTTTGTTTCATTCTTCTATTTATCACCCTCCATTGCCACAATCCTCTACACTTTTGTTTGATGTGAGTCTTGGTTTTAGAGAGTTCTTTAGTGGTAGTTCTAATGTTAGTGATGGTGAAATTGAATCTGAAGATTATAATGTTGTTATTGATGAAATTGGGGTCAGTGGTGTTGAATCGAGTACTAATCTCGAACAAGTAGAAAACGATCTGATCAAAGTGCTATGCAATTATGTTCTTTTGTTGGGCTGCAGAGAAACCATGGTTAGCTCATGATTCAAGAACCTGCAATTTTTATGTTGTATTACCTGTTGGACTGCATAGAAACTCCATGATGAGTATTGTAGCAAAGACTAGACAGTTTGATGGATTCGGTTCTCTAAGAGATGGGTACGTAAAGTCTAGTCTTTGGATACAATTCTGTAAAATGTTTAAGCCACGGTTTTGTGAAATGTTACTAGAAGAGGTATGAAATGACTTAAAAGTTATCATTTTTTTATGTTTGGCCATAGCTGATACTAGGATTTTTGTGTCTCCTAGTAGGTCTCAATTAACCTTATGCGTTGTAATACTTAAGGTGTCAATCCAGTTGGGAAGGTTCACTATCACTCAAGATGCAATCAAGAAGTCACAAGTTAAGCCAATTCAAAAGAGTGTTTTTTCTAACAATCTTAGAGTGATTAAAATGCAAAACCGAAATGAGTAACAGAACTAGAAACAAGAATGCATGACACAAAGCGAAAATGAATAAAAACATAAACGAGTCTAAGCATGAACTAAAAAGCAAGAAACGAAACTGTTCCAGGAATGTAATAAAAATCAGAAAGAAAGAAGTCCTAAGGATGGGGTAATTGATGTTGGTGGAGTATCCTAGTCTAAAGAGTGTTTAACATACCACAAGCAAACTATCCCCAAACAATGAACATTACAACCTAGCTAATCCAATGTCTTGGCAAAAGCTACTCAGACTCAACCACTTCATACCTAGCTCTCGCTAGAGGATCATGGTCGAGCAGGCATTACAAACAAGTTCATTCATGTCAACAAACATCCTAGACAACTAATCTCTTAGGCTAGGAACGTAAGTCTCTGGCACTACTTGGTCAGACATTTCATCAAACACCTTTTGGGTGTGGAAATGTCTCAAACCTAGTCCCAATTGATCAGAGAAAAACTAGTATTTCTTACTCTAGTCCAGAAGGGAATCCTGCAATCAACGCTTAAACACTCTACATCCTAAGATCCTCCACCTAATCTATCCCATCCTCAAGAACTAACACACTACTCAGATCCGAAAATCATAGTCAAAGATGCAAACATAGAAAACATTGAACCAAGCATTCTTAGATAGATTAAAGTGTGAAGAACAACTTTGTATAAGAAATCAAATCAAAATACTGAATAAATTCAAAGATATTGGGATACAAGATCAGAGTATGGTTTTGGTGGCTAGGGAAACCTTACAAAAGAAAACGAGATAAAAACTAAGATGTCTTCAGCCAAGACTTAACAAAATGTATTTATAGTAAAAATATGTAAATCCCTAAAACTTAAAACGAAAAGGTGAAGCGTCGGTTTGGGAATCTCCTGAAGCGCGTAAGACGGAACGTCTTCCTAACATGTGCGGTCGAGTCGCGTGTCGTCTCTCCCTAGAGTGAGGTCGAGTGGAGTGAGTAGGAGTGGCTCCAGTGGTGTGAGTGAAAATGGCTCGAGCTGGGTGTATATGCATCCACTAAAACGATGATAACTCTTGAACCACACCTCCGATTGGCTTGAAATAAACGGCATTGGAAAGATGACTCAATTCTCTACAACTTTGATGAAGACGTCAAAAGCTGAATCCCTAGACCGGTGGCTCGAGTGATGGCTCGATTGTGGAAGTGAGGAGTAGCTCGATTGTGGAAGTGAGGAGGGCTCGATTGCGGAAGTGAGGAGGGCTCGATTGCAGAAGTGAGGAGTAGCTCGATTGTGGAAGTGAGGAGGGCTCGATTGCGGAAGTGAGGAGTAGCTCGATTGTGGAAGTGAGGAGGGCTCGATTGCGGAAGTGAGGAGTAGCTCGATTGTGGAAGTGAGGAGTAGCTCGATTGTGGAAGTGAGGAGGGCTCGATTGCGGAAGTGAGGAGTAGCTCGATTGTGGAAGTGAGGAGGGCTCGATTGCGGAAGTGAGGAGTAGCTCGATTGTGGAAGTGAGGAGGGCTCGATTGCGGAAGTGAGGAGTAGCTCGATTGTGGAAGTGAGGAGGGCTCGATTGCGGAAGTGAGGAGTAGCTCGATTGTGGAAGTGAGGAGGGCTCGATTGCGGAAGTGAGGAGTAGCTCGATTGTGGAAGTGAGGAGGGCTCGATTGCGGAAGTGAGGAGTAGCTCGATTGTGGAAGTGAGGAGGGCTCGATTGCGGAAGTGAGGAGTAGCTCGATTGTGGAAGTGAGGAGGGCTCGATTGCGGAAGTGAGGAGTAGCTCGATTGTGGAAGTGAGGAGGGCTCGATTGCGGAAGTGAGGAGTAGCTCGATTGTGGAAGTGAGGAGTAGCTCGATTGTGGAAGTGAGGAGGGTTCAATTGCGGAGGTTGAGCATGGCTCGATCCTCTGCGCTTCCAACGTCTCCTAGACACCTGAAAAACTCCGAAATGCGCAATGTATGCAAGGATGATGCAGAAACTTCCTAAACATGCAAAATGTACGAAAGAGGTTCTAAAATGATGCAAAACAACTAGTTGTCCTAGCTAAATGCATGACAAATACACACTAAGGAGATGCAAAATATAGACATATCAATAGCTAAATGTCTATAATTTATTTTAAACCATGTAACTCTTGTTCTATTTTGTTTTTTCCTGTGAAGAAATTTATTGAGTTGCTGAGATAAGGAACACATGAGGCTGCAATTGCTTACTTGAGGACTTGTGTTGCTCTTTGTGCTCTTGATGCTTACCTGGTACTGGAAAATTACATCCCTTCTTATATTATATTGTCTTTTTTTTTCTTTGTACCCTAATCTTATGTTTTCTTAGATTCTCGATCTCATTATTAGTATCTTATGCTTTTTTTAAGGTGGTCTTGCACATACTGTTGTTTGTTAATATGTTCTGGCCTTTTTCGTTTTCACGTATGCTCTAAGCTATATAGTTCTTACTTTGATCTTATGGAAATTCAGGAAGGATTCAACAAAATTCAGGAAAGTTTCTTTGAACTTCAGGATGACCTTCATAAAAAATTTAGATTTCAGGATCAACACAAGGATGGATTATCAGAGAACACTAAAGATTTTTTTTTGGCTTCATGGTTTTTCTTCATTTGTTGTATGTTGGTGTTTAGTTTACTACTAGTTTTAGGACTGAGTAAACATCTTCATGATTTCTCAAGTCTTGATCGTTTTTCAACATGTTGTTGCTTACTTACATGTTTTATTTTTTGAACAAGGGATAGTTCAGCTCTTGTTTGCTCATATGAATGAGTTACTAGTAAAACACTCACGTAATTAAGGGCGAGCGGTGCTAAGAAGATACAAGATTTAAAGCTTCAGTTGACATCAACAAGGAATTGGTGCATAATGAGATTAAATTATTTACCATTTAATTCTTTGTATTCATATGGTATTTGTTTTATCATTAGACTTTTGGATGGTTTTCACTACAATACTTGTTTTAAAACATATTCAAGAAGATTTTTTTAATTAAAGATTGGGATATTTTGCTAGGTATCTATTTTTTCACCAGGAAACATATAAGAAAGGTCTGAATCAAATGTTCAGGAAGGATTCTCAAATATTTAGGAATGATTTCTCGAATTTCAAGAAGGCCTTCATACAAAAAAAACACTCTGTTTTAAAAGTTTAGGAAGGATGTAATAATATTCATGAATGACTCCTTGCAATTCAGGAGGATCTTCATGAAATAATGTCTAAGGATATTATATGAAGATTACATATTTAAAGTGTTTTCTGAATAAATTTCATAATGGTTGAAAACAATTAAGGAATGATTCACTTGTATTCTTGAGGAATTCAATAATAGTAATTAGCCTATATATTGTCATATAAAATGTTTTAGAAAAGATTCAATAATATTCATGAAGAACTCCTTTAAATTCAGGAAGACCTTCATGAAAAAGTGTTAATTCTATCTCTGAAGCCATCAACGACCTTTTTTTTCTATTTCATACTGAGACAACAAACACCGATCCACAATTACAATCTCAATAAAAGACACACATGTATACACTGGTAAAAAAATCGAAACAAAAGGATTCCAATTTTATTAAGATCAAACTGAGAGCAAAAACAACAACAAAAAACTAAGAAATAACAAGCACTGTAACATCCGCGAACCAATTTTTAAAGTTTTGGTGTGGGTGTCGATCGACACCCTTGGTGTATCGATCGACACCATGTTTTCTGGTTTGGTCCGGTTCATTTTAATTGTTGTTTGGTTCGGTTTAGTTCAAGGAAAATCCCTAAATCGTGTTATAAGTGGAGAAGCGACAAATTAAGGGTTTTAGGGTGTCTTGTCGCTGTTTTCAGAGATAGAGAGAGAGGAGAGAGCCTATTGTGGTGTGAAAGAGATTAAAGGAGAAATATCAGAATCGTTAGGGTTTGGGAGGAAACAGTTTCGGCATATCAAATCGTTCTCAAAGGTAATGAAATTTGGTAGGTTTATTCCCAAGTCTTTCATCGTCATTCGCCTTTTTACAGAAGTAGATTTGGATTTAAACTCGATGAGTTATTGGCAGTTT
>NC_025693.1:18940499-18943068 GCF_000633955.1 Camelina sativa
TGTTGAGTTGTGGTTTGGGTTGGTTAATTAAGTAGTATGGGATGCTTAATTATATATTGTTTTTAATTAGTAAAAAAAAAAAGGGATCGGGTTGTTTTATTTTTGTATTAGAGCCCTTACGGTTCTAGGTTTGGGTTCACTAGGCTTTGTGCTGTAGATGTTTGGGATTTGCATGCTTGAATTGATTATGTGAGTTAGTCAATTGTGTGTGGCATGGAGTCTTAGAACATCCTCTTCGAGCCTTCAATGAGATTCCATGGTGAGTTATTGTTATGTTTCTTTGTGTGGTATTGATTTGTTTTCTGCTTGTTAGCCTCTGTTCTTGGAAGTTCAGTGGTTAAGGTGTTTGAGTAGTTGGTCGTGGACGGGGACATGGTCGTGGTCATTGTCGGGCGGGTCCCGAGGCCAGCGAGTGTGTGGTCCAGAGTTCCACGAGGAGGTACGTCAGAGGGTCACAAGCGTATCAGGAGGGACCAGAGGGGATTAGCCGGTGAGCGTGCCGGGGGTGCTGGGAACCCAGGTGTGGGGTTGCAGCAGGTGGAGCCCAGGGTCGAGATGATCGCTTGGCGGATCTGTTGGCGTGCTGTTGGAGCGGTTACCGAGAGGGGTACCAGTGTAGGCTCCAGTTGTGCCGCATGTGGCGGGGTGCAGTCGAGGGCTGCGGATGTTGAGGACTTTCCACCTTATGTTAAGAGGATGGAGCGGTTGTAGATGACCGGTATGAGATTATTCTCAAGAGGTATCGGGCCTAGAGAGGCGGATAGGTGGACATATGCAGTTGGAGCAGATATTTCTCTGCTTGGTGGTTAATCCAGTTGGATATAAGTTGAGTGGGCAGGTGTAACATTGCAATGTTATACTCGGACCACAGGAGGTAGTTGTGTCGAGAGATGTTTATAGTCGTTAAGGATTGTTGCTCCTGAGGGGATGGTGATTCCCCTGAATACCGATAGCTCGAGGGGCTGAGGGCTCCGAGAGTGGCAGAGGGGATGTTGTTCTCCTGAGGGGATGAGTAGTTCCCCTGATACCGAGATCTTGAGGATTGTGGTCCAAGAGTGAGACGGTATAACTCGAAGACGCTGGTCTGAGAGTGAGATCGGTATGACTCGAAGGTTGCGACCTAAGAGTGGAAGAGTTGGGAGCAAGCAATTCCTAGGACGTGAGTATAAACATAACGATTGAATGTAGACCTCGAGAGATTGACGGTGGTTTAATCTCGGGTTTTGAATGTGTTGACTTTTGGGACAAGGTTTTATGACCATAGCGTTTATGAATGTTTGGCTGTGTGCCAGGATTGTGAGGCCGGTGGTGCCGGAGTCCCGGGAAGGGGAGTTACAGCAGGATTGAGCCGGGAGAGGCATGTTTGCCAGATACATAAGTTCACGAAAAGCCTTCATGGCAGGATAAACTAATCGTTGTAACGATGCTGGATGAAGTTCATTGGAGTTGGACAGGGTTGCTAGATCCAAGGTTTTGGTAAACTTGTTGGAGGGAATAAGTCAAGTGGTTTGAGTTAGCTGCCTGCAAAGCATTTGACGCGGTGAATCAGAATATGCGAACGTATGGTACTTGTTTGTTTTATTACGCTCGTATTGATGATTTACTGTGGAGAATTGCCAAGTGGAAAAGCTATTTCTGGAATAAGTTATCTTGGGGAAGTTTCCCTAAGTGGCAAGTTACTAGAGGTTCTTGGACGAACAAGAGGGTTGATATTTAGGTGGCGGCGAGTTGATGTCGGCATACTTGAGTATTTGTTTAGTTGAGCTGAGGAAGCAACTAGAGGATTTATGGAGCAAGGGATTTATACGTTCTAGTGTATCACAGTGGAGAGCACTGGTGTTATTTATTAAGAAGAAGGATGGGAGTTTCCGCTTGTGCATTGACTAATGGGGTTTGAACCGGGTCACTGTCAAGAACAAGTACCCTCTTCCCAGGATTGATGAGTTGTTGGATCAGCTGGGAGGTGCTACTCGGTTCTCTAAGGTAGATCTGGCGTCGGGTTATCATCAGATACCGATAGATGAGGCAGATGTGAGGAAGACTGCTTTCAGGACGAGGTATGGGCACTATGAGTTTGTGGTGATGCCTTTCGGATTGACTAACGCGCCAGCAGCGTTTATGAGATTGATGAACAGTGTGTTTCAAGAGTTTCTGGATGTATCTGTCATCATTTTCATCGACGCTATCCTGGTTTATTCTAAGAGTCCTGAGGTGCATGTAGTGCATTTGAGGGCAGTTATGGACAAGCTGCGGAAGCAGAAGTTGTTTGCTAAGTGGAGCAAGTACAGTTTCTAGCAGCGTGAGATGGGCTTTCTGGGTCACATTGTTTCTGCATAGTGAGTTTCTGTAGATCCGGAGAAGATTCAGGCTATCAGGGGTTGGCCTAGACAACAGAATGTCACTAAGATCAGGAGTTTACTTGGTTTGATAGGTTACTACAGGACCATGAGATGAAGTCTCTGGTAGGAGAGGTCAGTGCGTTGAGCTTGTGTGTGGTTCCTCGAGAACCATTGGGTTAGGAGGCGGCTTATGGAGCGGATCTTCTGAGCAGGGTGTGGTTGGCTCAGGA
>NC_025693.1:18945135-18945521 GCF_000633955.1 Camelina sativa
ACCACGGACGGGGGAAGCACTGAGTTGTGAGCAAATAGTGTCTTTGATGCGAGTATATTGGCTAGAGGGAGACCTCATGGTTCAGTCGGAGGTGTGCGGGCTGTTGCGACAGTGCACGGGAAACCTTGGCTGACGGTATTTAGTCCGGTCGGGGACGTGCGGGCTGTGTTGACGGTGGCACGGAGGTCCTTGACAGTTTGACGGTTTTGCGGGATTTTTTGGACGAATCCTTGTTGGTGGGGGAGAATTGTAACATCCGCGAACCAATTTTTAAGGTTTTGGTGTGGGTGTCGATCGACACCCTTGGTGTATCGATCGACACCATGTTTTCTGGTTTGGTCCGGTTCGTTTTAATTGCTGTTTGGTTCGGTTTGGTTCAAGGAAAA
>NC_025693.1:18945537-18946093 GCF_000633955.1 Camelina sativa
AAGGCAAGGTTTAAGAAGTGGTTTGAGAAGCAGGCCGCGACTTGAGCTTGTCTAGCCGGGTCTGAGTTGTAGTCCGTGGCTGGAGCGGGTACGGAGTATTCCAGCCCATGTCTCTTGATACTTGGTCGCTTAGGGGTGGTTGGTTGGGCGACTCAGTACTAAGATGAGGTGGTGCTCAGAATGCGGGTTGATGGATTGGATTGTTGTATCTTATTGTTTATGTTGTATTTTCGTTGAGATTAATAAGATGAGTATTTTCCTTCATGTTTGACTGTTGTCGTCATGGGAAAAAGAGAAATAGCTCGGGTTTCTATTTTTGGAAGTTTCCATAAATAGAAAGTTTCCACAAAAGAAAGGTTTCCAGAATTAGAAAGTTTCTAAAAAGGGAATTTTTGTGGGAAGTGTTGTGGTAGATCTAGCCGGGAGATACTCAATGGCATCAAATTTGTTTTGCTCAAGGCCGTGTGGGCCCAACTCATGTGATACCGATAGCTCGATGGACTTTGTGGCCAGAGAGTGGGAGTGGTATGAGGCTTCGGATGACGATCCGAGAGCG
>NC_025693.1:18946669-19020691 GCF_000633955.1 Camelina sativa
CAGAGATAGAGAGAGAGGAGAGAGCCTATTGTGGTGTGAAGGAGATTAAAGGAGAAAGATCAGAATCGTTAGGGTTTGGGAGGAAACAGTTTCGGCATATCAAATCGTTCTCAAAGGTAATGAAATTTGGTAGGTTTATTCCCAAGTCTTTCATCGTCATTCGCCTTTTTACAGAAGTAGATTTGGATTTAAACTCGATGAGTTATTGGCAGTTTCGTGAGACACGTTTTCTCAGACGCGAGTTGGGACTATCGGAGATTGTAACTGAGATCGTGGTCTCGTGTGGTGCCTGATCGTGTTGAAATTTTGTGGGAAGCTTCGCGACGTCTAGGGATAGCTTTTCACCGGAGCGATTTGATAGTTAACGGTTGGTTTTTATTTTAGGGTTTCGTCTTTGAGACTGTTCTTTTCTGATGTTTCTGTCCAGTTTTGCTATAAGTCGTTTTTGGTTGTGTGGCTTGTTGTAGGGCGTTTCTGGGCTGTTTCAGACGTTAGGAGGGTCTCAACTGGTTGTATTGGTTGTTATAATCAGTTGATAAGGTGAGTGCTTGACCATGGTTGATCTAAGCATGAGATCTCTCTTGTTTGGGTGTTTTCTTTGCTGTTTGTGTTGTTTTGTTGCTTGGGTTCGTTGCTTTTGTGATTCCCAGTGATTTCCGAGGTAATTGGGTGAGTTTGAGACGGATTCGAGATGATTTGGAAGGGGAGTTCGACGTTCGTGTTCGCGCAGATCGTGTCTGCAGAAGAGGCATCGGTCGACACTGTTTAGCATCGGTCGACACCATTGTTTGTAGTATCGATCGACACCGTGAGGCATCGGTCGACACTGGTCTCAGCCGAGACTTGTTTTCCTGGTTTAATGTATTGTTGTGTGTTGTTTGTTTTGCTTAAACATGAGGGTCTCAAATGCTTGTGTGTATAACCTAGTAGATGGGAGGACGGCCTCACTAAGTATTTATGATAATACTTACGCATCTCAATTGTTGTTTGTGGTGTGCAGGTAAAGGCAAAAGTGTGATCGTGGAATCATGGCGATGAGGAGGAGGATGATCTAGGGTCTCGTTTGTGTGTTATTGGATTTGTTGGTTATGTTGTTGGAACCTTGGTTAGTGTTATGGTAGGTTGCCGGATAGAATGGTTAGGAATGTTATTGTATTGATGATTTGTTGGTTTTGTATTATTGGTATGTTTCCGCTATGCTTAATGTTATTGCTGGTTTAATGTTGAGTTGTGGTTTGGGTTGGTTAATTAAGTAGTATGGAATGCTTAATTATATATTGTTTTTAATTATTAAAAAAAAAAGGAGGTCGGGTTGTTTTAAGCACCCACAAAACCAAATCATTGGAGACAATATAGAATTGCAGATCCTTAATCTGATTCAAAAATTAATCAGTCCAACTTTGAAGTAAACAGAAAAATCAAAGATTAAGGAAAGTAAAGATGAATATTAAACTGTGACTCACGAAGATGCGTTGAATAGACAAATCAATGATGGAACAGAGATGGTAGAATTGGGGTTCCGATGACAAGGAACGGTGGAGGAAGTTGTCTTCGGCGACGAGAACACGACAACGGCGAGAGATCGTTGATATTATAGAAATGAAGATCTCAGATCGGAAGATCCATCACAAGCTTCATCGGATTAAAGTAAAACAGATCGTGAGTTCGTTTTTTATCCTTAAATTTTGTTATTTAATTTAATTAATCAATATTAAGAAATGCTAGATTATGAATATTTAAGCGTGTGTGCTACATTTGGAACAAAAACCTAAAGTAGTGCTATCCTAAGGTATTTCTCTTTATTATAATATAGATATGTATATTTCTATTATGTAGATATGTGATTTACTCATTTTTTATGCTATCCTTTATCAAGAAAATAATTGAAACTATTTAATATGTGTTAAAATCTCAGCAATTAATTGAACATGCATGTGGTTATTGTGTTAATTAATAATTACAGTTTTGACACGTCTATAAATTTGGTGAGAGGTTCAAACTTTATAAATAAGATTAACAAGTTTTCCACAGGAAAGTGAAATTCAAATCCTTTTCTAAATGTATTTTTGCAGCAATTTTTTCTCAAAAATCGGTTTTGGAAAATTTTTACATTTAATGCATTGACTTTAATATTAGTTACAAAAATTTTAAAAATTAATTATAGGTAAGTTTTAGAAAAATAAGGAAATCTTTCTACCTCATTCAAACATAAATATATGATTCCTTTCATTTTTATTTGAATTTATATTTAAATTATCTTGAATTATTCTATAATACATTTAGTTAATAAAAATTGTGATATTTCCCTGCATGTGATGTAATACAAATTTTTTAAAACGGACATATATTACTCAATTTACGGGTCCAATATCCCACATCGCCTAAAAAGTTGGGCAATGGTTCAGAGTCATACTATAAAAAAGACCAAAATGATTCATAATACAAAAAGCTTGATTTATCAGGCATTCAAACTTAAAAAAACTTTTATTTGGTTTATTCTTATTCTTTATTTTAAAGATTTTTAAAAAGTTAAATATTATAAATATTTCTTTTTTTTTTGTCAACTATTATAAATATTTCTATTTTATAAAAATTATATGTATTATAAATATTTATATTTTTTAGAAAGTTAAACTTTATCAAATGTTAAAAATATTAATAATATTTAAACATTTATGAAGTTTCAAATTTATAAAGTTTAAATATTATAAATATTTTAACTTTTAAAAAAGTTAGAAGACCTTTAAAATATTAATAATATATTTAAACTCTTACGAAACTTTAAATATGAAAAATACTCAACTGTTTTAAGAATTCTAAGTATTATAAATATTTAAACTTTATAGGAAGCGTCAATCTTATAAAATGTAAATGGTTACAATCTTAATAAAATAACATATCAACTCAATCTAATATTTATGATACAAAACAATAAATATGAAAAGTTAAAATGATATAGTGTGAGTTAAAATATCTCGGAACAAAGTTATATAGCGGGACAGATTTGTCGATATTTATATAAATTTAAAATATCATTAATTTGGTGCTACACGGGTAAAACATCATTTCATTATTTTGTTAACACTATCGGTATCAGAGAATAGACATATATAATTAAATTGATTAATAAATATTATGTAAAAAATAAATTATATTGCGATATTATATGGTTTAAACTTAAACCATAAAATTAACAATTATTATATAATTATAACATATTTAACCAACAAATATAATTTATAATTTAAATGTTATAGTTATAAAGAATTTGCCCATAAAACAATTATTTTTGGAATATTTTCGAAATTATTTTTTCTTTTGGTAAAGATATTTTCAAAATTCTAACTTCAAAGAACAAGAAAAAGAAGAATTGAAAACGAGAGGGCGATTGCGATGGCGTTTGGATCTAGTTCTTGAATGAAGGATTCCGGTGAGGATGGGAGACGGAGAGAGGGTCTCTCGCGATCTTCGATTGGTGAGTTTATTCGGGGTCAGACCGGAAGTCTACATCTGAATTTTTTGGGGTTCATACCTTTGGTAGTAGATCCCGATATTAGGAGAGGGATTCTGCTGCAATCGGATCTTAGCGATTCGATCTGGTTTGATCTGAAATCTTTTATGTGGGATAATGATTGGAGCGATATCAGGGTTACGGGATTGATTTTGGTGTCCGATTGGGATTTGGTGGTATTTCTGTTGGTGATTTCGTTTGCTGTGAGTATTAAGGCAAGGTTTCGATGTTGTCTTTACCTTGAGAGATGTTGTTTCCGTTTTTGGTGGTTCATGGGATTCGAGATTGATTTGAGATCGTTATCTGGGTGTTTTTTTGGAATTCAGTTGATTGGCATATCTCCTCTCTTGGGTCGATGCTTTATGAGGAGTATCATGGTATATAGCTGGAGTATTGGTTTCCTTCGTCTCATTCACGCTTCCTTTGTTTTATTCCTCTATTCTCTGATTTGTTCTGGCTGGTGCCGCTTCTGGTCTATTGTTGTGCAACGGGTCCAGTTGTTGTTGTTGGCAATTTCCCACATGACTCAATCGGCTTTTATCAAGGGTAAGGCTCCTCTGGTGCGTACAGAAACTGTGAAAATCTCCAATTCAGTTTTGGCTCAGAGAATTCAGCAGTTTTCTCTCACCCTTATCGGGAGACTGATGAATCCTTCGATTCAACGGATGGAGTCCTTGTTTTCCACTCTGCCTAAGATTTGGAAGCTTGAAGACAAAGTGGTGGGTGCTGATTTGGGTCAAGGTACCTTCCAGTTTAATTTCGCAGACGAGCTCGACCTGCAAGGAGTCTTACAAAATGGTCCTTACCATTTTGATGGTTGGATGATCTCTCTAGTTAAATGGGAACCAATTATATCTTCAACCTATCTCTCTGCAATTAATTTATGAGTGAAAGTTGCTGGTATCCCAATGCATCTATGGGAGGTTGCTACTTTGGAGGCTATTGGTAAGAAGCTTGGTATCATTAGAGAAATCTATGAGGAGACAGGCAATGTGTGTGTTACTGTCAACGGCTTCAACCCCCTTCTCTTCAAGATGGTTGTGCCTTTCGAATCAGGTGATGAGGTTATAGTTACTCTAGAGTATGAGAAACTAAATGGTTATTGTGATAATTGCTTTCGGCTTACTCATGAGGAGAGAGAATGTCCAGAGCACAACAAGGATATTGGGAGTCAAGGTGTTGAGTTTCAGGCAGATAAAAGAGGGGTTCAGCGTCATCAAGGCATGGGGAAACAGGGTGTGTTTCACAATGATGGTGGTTGGGAGAAGCCTCGAAAATAAGTAAAGAGAGCCTTGGATTTTCAAGCTCATGAGTCTTCTGCTGGGGAGGGTGGTTCCGGTTTTTACCAATAGGAGAGATATCATGGTTCAGCCTGGGCGCAGAAAAGATCGTATGGTGCGGTTGCGATGGGGGTGGGAGGTAAACGCGGGGCTCAAATTGTTCCTGGGGAATAGATGGGGCAGGCTCCTTCTTTTCCACTGAATCGAAAGGGTTCTGGATCAGGTTGGCCTAAGCCTTTATATAAGGCTAAACCTTGTCAGAAGGATAAGAGGATGCAGGAGGGTTCTGGTGTTGGTTCTCAACGAGATACAATGATGGAGAGTTCTCCTCAACACAGGGTTGATAAGTCTTTGGTAGGATCGGAATTTGATGAAGCAACTGATGATTTATTAGAGGAGGGTGATGCTCCGGATGGTAATCTTCATGAGGAGGGGGAGGTTGCGATAGAGCAGGATACTGTGTTGGAGGAGTGTAGTGACCCTCACTAAGGGCAGAAATCCTGAAATAAAAAGTCTAAAGAAACAACCCGGACAAGACTCAAAAAGAAGGAGAATAGAAAATGAAGAAGAACGACCTGGAGGATGTCCGAGGAAAAATCATCGAGCCGAAAGGTAGCCGAACCAAGACGAAGTGACCGGAGGCACGATCAGGACACTGTGACCGATCGGGTATCGGCAACCCATGCAAAAAACTACGAATGCGGGTCAAGAACGGTGTAGACCGAGAAGTGTTGGACAAATGACGAGAAATGTCAGACCAGTGCCGAGGAATGTCGGACAAGTACCAAGAAGTACCAAGAAAAGCAGGCAAGTACTGAGAGAGATGGAGACATATCGAGGAGGACAGCACGGGTCGAGGGAATGCGGACAAGACACCGAAGTGCCGAGAGAGACCGAGAAGGATCAAGGCGCCTGCGGTCGAGAATCGAGTTTTGCGGACGAGCTGGTCGATCGACGGACAAACCGACATCGATCCGAATTCTAAGGAGGTTGTCGGCGGCGCAAAAGAGATTCCTATTTTGCAAATCAACCAATAGGAACTCATGCACAACTGAACTCTAATCATTGTGTCTTTGAAGACACAAAAGACGGACATAATCATTATGCTCCTAGATGTTGGCCAATGAGATTGCACAAGGTGGGAGACAAGAGAGATCTCCTCTTGTTTTTGCCAAATCGTGGGAGAAAGAAGAAGAATCTTGGAAGCTTGGGCGCCAAATGTTAGCCAAATGAGAGAGAGGACGAAGGGCGAGCAAGTGCATGCCATACATTGGCGAGTTGCACCGCCCATTTTGCCTATAAAAGGGAGGCCACCCTTCTTATTTCCACCACTTAGCTCAAAAGAAAGAAAAACCTCTCAAGCTCTCTATGTCTTGCTCTCTCAAAGAAGAGTGAGACATTCTCGAAGCAAGGGGAGGTGCTGTCGAAGTAAGGAGCTGTCGTGAAGTGAGTCGTTGTTGGCGCAAATTAAGGAGGAGAGCTCTCTGATCCGCGGTGCTGTGAAGTCCGGAAATCGATCTGCTAACCGCTGTGAGTCCTGTGATGTGTTAGTTCTATGGTAGATTGTGTGGGGTGCTGCACGGGTCCTATGGACCGTGTACGTACCCATTGCTTGCTGCATTTAGTCTAGGTTCATGATAGAACTAGTTAGATGTTGCATGCGTAAAATGGTAGGATTCATGCTAGATTCATGTTTAAATGCACAAAGAATTATGCTAGGAATCACCATGCATGATAAGAATTGATGAGAATTGAAATGCATAAATTCATGATGAACTTGATGCATGTTTAGCAATACGGCTTGCTTAAAATTTGGACCACGGACTTGCATGTTGGTGAGAACTAATAGATTTTTATTTGCAATAAATTCTTGCTTAAAAATCGGATAGATTAGTTGCATGCATGCATGTAGAACAATCTAGGTTGCTTGAATATTATTTCTCGCTGCTTGTAGATTGTTGCTTGAATTCTTGCTTGATTTGCTTGCTTGTTTGGTTGATTTTTTGCTTTAATTATTTGGGTGGTAGTACTAATCTCTTAGCGTTTTTACTAACCTTTGAGTTGTAGTACTTGTCTTAGCTAGTCTCTTGAATTATATTGGTTATTTTTCTCGAGTCGTAGCTAGGATAGAGTGGTCGATCTTATGTTTCAAGAAATGTTGTTTGTCTCGCGGGGAGTTCCTGATGACCACTCACGCGCGACAAAGTCATGTCTAGTTGGCCACTAGAATGACCGCTACTAGACGTAGTAGCTTGAAGGGGGCTCATGCTGGTTACCTGGGTGGTTTCAGCATGGGAAGTGTTATGGAACGGAACAGATTATCGAAGGCCCTTAGGTGAAAAGAGTCTAGAGTAATCAAGTAGACCTTGTTGTATTCTAGTCGTCTTTGTTATTGTTGTAGGTGAAAAGAGTCTAGAGTATTCAAGTAACCCTTGTAGTATTATAGTCGTCTTTGTTATTGCGTAGGAGTAAAGAGTCTAGAGTATCCAAGTAACCTTTGTTTTACTTTAGGTCGTCTTTATTGTCGAGAGATGAGTCTAGGTTGATCGAGTCAAGTCTTGTCTGATCTAACCTTTTGCTTGTTGTTGATATTGCTTCCGCTATCGTTTCCGTTGTGTAACTTTGATTGCGTGATTTGCTTGTTTCCTTCCTTGTTGGGGTAGTCGGGGTGGGGAATAGTAGAATGCATGTTAGGAAAGGGGTACCCAGGCTCACTGAGTAATCTTAGATTACTCATATTGTAGTTTCTTGTTGTGTGCAGGGAGCTTAGTTAAGTGTAGAGCCGAAGCAAATGTTAGGGTACCAGATAGGGTTGATTTTGTGTGTTGTTTTTGCAAAACCCTATATTTTCCAAGATGTATTCTATGATTTATCCGACTATTATGTATATTGCTTTGATAAATTTATTTTTCAATGTAATAATTTATTAAAGTAATATAATTCGGTTTTTGGGGGGAAACATGGCAAGTTGCATCCGATACATTGGCCTTGTCCGGGCCAACTCAACGCGCCAGGGCCGCGAGGGATGCAAAGCCTAAGCGAACCTCGGCCGCGGGCGGAGTCGCGTCCAGGAGGACTGGTCGGGAAGCTGCAGCTTCCGTCTCTCGGCCGGACCACCAGGGTGCGATATCCCACACGTAGCATTCCACGGCTGTCCGTGTCCTCGTCTGGGGTATAGGACGGTTCGGGAGGCATTACAAGGAGGGTATGGGGACGGGTTGTAATGTTCCAAACGAGGCTAATCCGGAAGGTATTCCTACACCCCCTCTCCCGATTGTTTTGGATGTGAGTGGTGTCAGTTCTGCTATGGGAGGGGTTACTTTAGGTCACAGAGTGGATGATGCTTTACAGTTTCCTAGCCCTTGGTCTAAGAAATTAGTTTAAAAACTTGTTTTGTCTTTAGCATCTCCTGGCAAACATTTGATTGATAAAGCTCTGTCTAAACCTGCAGGTGATGGTCAAAAACAGAAGGGAAACAAGGGTCCAAGACAGTGGATAGTCAACCTGCTGGCGGCGGTCGATCAGTTAAGAAGGGGATGGTGGCTCTCCCGAAACCACCGGCGCGAACGTGAAAATCATGAGTTGGAACTATCAGGGCATTGGGGCAGACCTGACAGATGAGTATTTGGGAGACTTGTGGAAGACGCATCATCCTGATGTTTTATTCTTATCTGAAACAAAAAAATGTTATTCTTATTTACAAAAATTTCAAATTAAGTTTGCTTATGATAATTTGTATACGGTTGACCCTTGTGGTTCCCGTGGTGGTTTGGCTGTTTTCTATATGAATGAAATAAAACTTTCTATTATTTTTGATAGTAATCGTTTAATCCATGCTCAAGCATATTTTGGACAACAATTGGTTTATCTATCTTTTGTTTATGGGGATCCCGTTCCCCAAAATAGACAGGAGGTATGTGATAAGTTAGTTGATATTGGTTCATTCAGAATTGATCCATGGTTTATGATCGGTGATTTCAATGAATTGGTTGGGAACCATGAGAACTCAGGAGGGGTTATTCGGTCAGCCTCTTCTTTTGCGCCCTTTATTTCTATGATCCGGCATTGTGGTATGTTAGAATTCCCTTGTTATGGTGAGCAACTCTCTTGGCAAGGTAATAGACAGAATAATCAAGTGGTTCGATGCCGTTTAGATCGAGCCTTAGGTAATGAAGACTAGCATTGTCTTTTTCCTCATTCAAAGGTTGATTATTTAGAAATGATTGTTTCTGATCATTGTCCAATTCTGGCAATTTGTTTAAAATCGAACTTACGGAGGCAACGACAGTTTCGTTTTGATAAGCGGTGGCTGGGGAGAGACGGTCCGTCTGGAGCGGTGGAGTTTGGGTGGAATCGCACTAAGAACTTTCGAATTCCAGTTCTCGTGGATAAATTAAAGAATTGTCGAAATTCAATTTCATGGTGGCGGAAAAACAATGTTCGTACTGGGCCTACGGTTATTTCCTCTTTGCAGGCGCGTTGCAGGAGGCGAAGATGGATGACTTGATTTCGCAGGAGGAGATTTGTAGCATAGAGCGAAAACTGAAAGAGGCTTATCGGGATGAGGAAGTATATTGGCAGCAGAAAAGTAGGAAGTTCTGGTTATGGGATGGCGACAAAAATACTAAATACTTTCATGCTTCCTCGAAACAGTGGAGGATAAGGAATAGGATTACTGGATTATATGGACCCGATGACATCTGGACCGAATCGGATTCGGGTATGGAGGATACTGCATCGCACTATTTTGTGGATCTCTTTAAACGGTCGGATGTGCGGGGTGTCTCACAGATGCTTCAGGAGGTTCCTTCTTTGATCACAGACACTATGAATAGGAGTTTAACCAGGGAAATCAAGGAATCAGAGGTTCGCAAGGCTTTGTTTGCTATGCATCCCGAGAAGACACCAGGTCCTGAAGGGATGAAGACAATGTTTTTCCAGAGATTCTGGTCCACTATTAAAGGAGATTTGGTAGCTTTGGTGAAGGAATTTTTCCGTACTGACCGGTTTGATCCTCGGTTAAACGAAACGAATATATGTCTCATTCCTAAGAAGGACATGGCTCAATGGATGACGGAGTTTAGGCCAATTAGCCTTTGTGATGTGTGTTATAAGATTATTTCTAAGGTACTATGTTTCAGACTCAAGCGGTTTCTCCCATCCCTTGTTTCTGAAACCCAATCGGCTTTCGTTTCTGGACGTTTAATTACAGATAATATTTTGGTGGATCAGGAAATGTTTCATGGCTTAAATACCAATCCACGATGTAAATCAGAGTTTTTGGCTCTCAAGACGGATATGAGCAAGGCATATGACCGTGTTGAGTGGGATTTTTTGGAAACGATAATGGTTAAGCTGGGTTTTGATAGAAAATGGATTTCCTGGATTATGTGGTGTGTTTCTTCCGTCTCGTATCAAGTCCTCCTAAATGGTCAACCTTGAGGTTATATCAAACCTCAGAGGGGTCTACGTCAGGGAGATCCTTTATCTCTTTATCTGTTTATTTTGTGTACGGAGGTCTTAATTGCCAATATTAAGAAGGCTGAAAGAGAGCACATGATATCGGGCATCAAGATAGCTCAGGATTGCCCTACCATCTCACATTTGTTGTTTGCTGATGATAGCTTGTTCTTCTGTAAGGCTGAGGCTGCTGAATGTAGTACGGTTATGGATATTATAGGAGATTATGGAAAAGTGTCGGGGCAGGAGGTAAATTTGGAGAAATCATCCATCATGTTTGGCAAAAAAGTACCCCCTGAAGTAAGGACTCAGTTAAAAGCTGTAATGAGTATTTCCAACGAGGGTGGTGTGGGTTCGTATTTGGGTATTCCAGAAAATCTCCAGGGTTCAAAAACTAAGGTTTTCCAATACGTTAGTGACCGTTTGGATGATCGTGTGAATGGTTGGTCTGCAAAGTATTTATCAAAGGGTGGGAAGGAAGTTATGATTAAATCGGTAGCTCTGGCTCTCCCAACCCATGTTATGTCTTGCTACATGTTGCCAACGGAGTTAACGTCTCACTTAACGAGTGCTATCTCAAAATTTTGGTAAAAGTCTAATGATAAGGCACGAGGTTTGCACTGGGTCGCTTGGGATAGATTGTGTAAGGACAAATGTGAAGGCGGTTTGGGCTTTCGTGCTCTGGAACAATTCAATGATGCAATGTTGGCTAAACAATATTGGCGGTTAATTCATTATCCATCGTCTCTGATGGCTCGAGTTTTGCGAGGTAGATATTTTCGGAATAAACATCCTCTACAGGCTAAGAAGCCTTATTCCCCTTCGTTTGTTTGGCGGAGTATCTTTTCAACTAAGCGTTTGGTGGAACATGGATCTTGGTGGGCGATTGGGTCGGGATGTAACGTCTCGGTGTGGCGAGATCTGTGGATTCCGGATATTCAGCCGAGACCAGCAAATGGTCGAGGTCGGCAGTTACATCCCAATCTAATGGTCAACCATTTGATTAATCCATACACGAAGGAGTGGCATATGCCAATCTAGAGGAGTTTATGGATCCGGCATATATACAAATCATTTTAACTATGGAGATTAGTAAATCCTTTAAACCGGATAAACTGATCTGGCAATATACTAAATCTGGGAAATATTCGATTAAATCTGGCTACCGGCTCGCTCGCGATTTAATAAAAGAGGTAGAGTTTGGGCCGACGTGCACATCTCTTAGGGCTCAGGCTTGGAAACTTCAGGTTCCCCCAAAGATTCAGCATTTTTTCTGGCAGATTACTTCCGGCACCCACCCTGTGTTGGAACGATTGGCTCATCGGGGTGTCCGGTGTGATCCTCTATGTACACGATGTGGCTTGGAGGTGAAGACTATCAATCATGCTCTTTTTGCGTGTACTCGATCGCGTCGGATTTGGGATTTGTCTCCGTTAGATATATGCATTGATGGATTCCCCTTTGGTTCTATTTATTCAAATCTTGATTTCCTTTTTTGGCGGGCGTCGTCCCAGTCGGCTGTCTCGGATATTAGTTTTCGCCTACCATGGATCGTTTGGTCTATCTGGAAAGATAGGAATAAAAAAGTTTATCAGGGTATTGAGGCGGAACCGGGTGATGTTCTTATTCAGGCGGCTACTGATAAGTTGGTATGGGAGGAAGCCAGATCCTCCTTTTCGACCCTTTCTGATGCTTTAACCTTGGAGGTCTGGATCCCCGTTCCCCGGTGTTAGATCGATGGATCTTGGAAGGCATCAGATCCTTTGGAAGGGTTAGGTTGGTGGTTCTGCAATAGTGAGGATGTAACGCTGTTATTGGGAGCACGGAGTCAGCGTCGCGGTCCTTCACCTCTTCATTCGGAGCTTCAAGCTTTGCTTTGGGCGATGGCTTCCATTTTAGCGTCTGGCGTTGACTGTCAATTTTTTGAGACAGATTGTGCTGAATTACTGGCGATGGTGCAGTCCCCTGATGATTGGCCCGTTTTCTCCAACCTGCTAGATGAGTTCAGTTTACTCTGCTCCTCCTTTCCTTCCTTCATGCTTTCGAGGATACCGCGCAAGTCTAATGTCCGGGCTGACTGTCTTGCTCGCTCTTCGAGAACGTTAATTTCAGCATCTTCTTTTGTAAACTATTTTCCTCCGGTTTGGGCTACCTACCTTGGAGTTATCTTTTAAATAAATGTTTGGTTGACAAAAAAAAAAAAAAAATTTGCTCCGCAGTGTACTGCGGGTCCTAATCTAGTTCATGTATATTAACAAAACAAGTTTTATTACAAAATTAGGCTAATAATTTAAAAAATTTTCAATAATCTTTAATGTATTCTTATTAATATATAAACAGATTTTTATATATTATTTTGTTTAAAAATATTTATAGTAAAATTAGATTATCGATACAATTGATGACTAATTTTGAAAACCAAGTTTTATATAATAACTAGATGAGGACCCGTCCGATGTGCGGGTTTAAAGTTTTATAAATTAAATTAAATTTAACAAAAATATATTAATATTTGTTGTCTGTTATTTCTAAATTTTATTTTGTTATAATACATTGATTTATATCCATTTACAAATCTTTTATGTATCCAACTTTAAAAATGTGTTTTTTTACACCTAAATATACTCTGTGTTACAAATATATTCTCTATCACCACCTAGAAAATGTCTATATGAATACATTAAGCCAATTATTTTACTTTCACTTCTGCATAGTTATTTAATTACTAAAATTGTTGGCTCAAACAACATTTTGAATAAAAAAATATTACATAATATACTAATCAATGATGTATCATCACAATAATGTATGACCACCATGGAGAAAACCTCGGCTCTGCCATCTTTTCTAGAGAGAACCTTGCGTCCAACCTCCTCCACCTTCCTCCTTTGGGGAGATAATCTTGTATCCAACCTTCTCCACCATAGAGAGAACCTCGGATCTGCCCTCCTCCTGTGTGGAGAGAACATGTTCACGTCTTTTTGCTATCTCAAAATGGCTTGCTCCGACAATCAATGAAATTAAAAACTTTTTTCTAACGTCACAAAATCTTTTGATAGTAACTAATATTAAATTTCCCAATATATTCGTAGAAGTGTCTTTGACACACCATGATGTAGTCTCTGTCTCTGTAACGCCTCAACCGCCACCTTGCTTAGTGAGCCCATGTCCACTCTCAGTCCATGGGCCCACCTTCATAAGTGGGCCTTACATCTATTCCCGGCCCGTGGACCCACCCATATTCGATGGCCGGTTTGTTACGTTTGAGAGGCTTTAAAAACTTTTTTACCGATCTTACAAATCAACAAATGATTTTTTCCTGTGTTTTGTCCCCACTCTCACAGTTCTGACAATCACTTCCAGGAAGGTCACCCATCATAAAGTTCTCTGAGGACTTTTGACCAAAAAAATAAATGCATTTTGGTGACATATGCGGCCTATATGGCCAAATAAATTCTTTTAAACTTTTCCACAAACATGGGTATTACAGTCTTTGAGCTCCTATGGATCTCTCAACAACGATTTATGTTTTTCCAATCTATTTATCTATGTTTGTTGTAAGCTTGTGTTTGATTAGCCTATTTTTATAATACATTATTAGGAAAAGAAGACGCATATATTAACCTTTTTTAGGTCAACATATTAATCTTATCTATTCCCAACTGAAAAAGGTGAAAGTAGGAGAAAATTTTGGTTAAAAAAAATAAGAAAAGTTTACCTTCCCATTAAAAAAAAATTCCAATCAAACAAAGTTGAAAGCAGTATTTTTGAATAAATTATTTAAATATGAGACAATCTATGTTTATATAGAAGTCAGTATTTACAAAATTTTGAATTAATAATTAACTGTATATTTTCCTTAATCTCTTTTTCTATATTTTTTTGTAGAATTAATAACTTAAAATTAAAAATAAATAAATAATATTAGAATTTCAAATTTTATGAAATATATATATATATATATCTCCTTATAATTATTTATAAAACTTTATATTATTTTATAAATTCTAAATTTTTTGATAATTATCTTTTTACATTATTAATATTTTTTTAAACAAAATATTTTATTTTTATTGTAAGCAAATTCCTCCTATTAAATATTAACTTTTACAAATGTCAAAATCTGAGATTGATAACTTGAGATGTGTGTCAAGATCCTGTTAGTGACTAACTTTGAAAACCCAACTTTATATAATAAGATAGTTGAAGATTGGTGTTAAATTCTTCAAAGAGAAACTTGTGAGTTACTTTGATTTGATGATGAGAGATGATGAGAAAGTTCAAGAGCATGAATGAGGGCTCTACGAACAAACTATATATTGTGAGTGCTTAAAGATCCGTGCATGCATGAAGAGCTGAGCTGCTGTGAGTACATTCTTTATTTCCTTGATTTGTTCTCTTTTCCGAGTGTTGAAAACTCTACTATAGATTGACTAACCATACCATATCGTGTTTGCTTGTATGGTTTTGTGATATAAATAAAAGTTGTGTCATGTGTGTGTGTATTGCAGTCTGAATCTAGAAAGATATGTATTGCTTGAATTCCAATGGAACGAATTGACATAGCTAGTGAAGGTTCCTGCACTCAAACCACGTCCAAAAAGTAATCGTACGTCCCACTAGAGCAAGCAAGCATCTCCTACAAATAAGACATTAAGGAAAAGATAACTCGCCCATGCATAAAAACTTGCTTGAGAACAAAACCTCTCACGCATTGAATTACAAATAAATAAGGGGTTTCTTCTAGATGCGTAAGAATACTGAGACTTGGTGATTCTTTGAAAACGTTTGACCCATACTCTCTACTGAAAACCTGCTGGCCTATAACACACCTAAATCAAACCAAAGTCTATATATATAACAACTCACCTCCAAACAAAACTACACTGTTCCAGAAACCATGATCTTATATATGTCTCCGGTTGGTGATGAGCAAACACAACACAAACTAACTATGACTTTGATAGACCATCTGGCCACCTTCCTGTAACATCTCCAACTAAAACCGGGCTATATATATTCAGGAAAGGATATAATTTCCTCTCTTAGAGCCTTAGGTGATTTACGAAGATGCAGGATGGAACAAAGTAATAACCTGATCCAGTAGTCGTGTTAGAACAATGTAAGTTCTTCCAAGTCAAAAGGTCTACAGTTTTTATCAAATGACAAGAGGTCTAAAGCTTAGTTAGTGTACAGAAGAGTGATTCAGATGGTTGAAAGAACGTACTATTCCAGGAAACATGTATGTTCACTTTGATAGAAAGTCTTAGAAGGCTTAAAGGTAGCAATAGACTCCACACATATGACTGATTTTTAAGGCTTTTAGATTTTTAAAGCTTAGACACGCTGTTCTGGCATATAAGCCAAGCCAAGTGGCTAAGTCTTAACCATTCTGTTTGTTTAGTTACGGTGATCAGAATTCAACTGCAGAAGGCTCCTTCACAAGGATTCTACATGGACTTTACATACTAAAGGTGGGAGAGGGAGGAGCATCGGTTTCTTCACGTGTTCTATGAAGGTTATAAATATATCTTCAGCTCTATGCCTTTTGTAATGATGAATGGTTGTTGTTGGACTTGAATCCTTTGATTAAAAGAGAAAGTTAGAATCAGTGAGAAGAAGAGGAAGCAAGAGATGGTAAATTTTCATAAGAGAGGAAAGAAGAAGAAGATGACAAGAACAGAGAGTTCATGTCTAGCTA
Source organism: Camelina sativa (assembly GCF_000633955.1). Classification (NCBI taxonomy): domain Eukaryota; kingdom Viridiplantae; phylum Streptophyta; class Magnoliopsida; order Brassicales; family Brassicaceae; genus Camelina; species Camelina sativa. The sequence goes on from NC_025693.1 coordinate 18,962,622, forward strand.
GAGGAAGAAGATGAGTCAACGACAAGAAGAAGAAGAAGAAGAAGCAAGTCGACGAGTCAAGAAGAAGACTAAGAAGAGTGGCGTTAAGAAGCAATGGGCCACAAGTTTGGCTAAGCCAACACGAAAGAGTGTTGTGTTGGTTAGAGTCTAATGTAAGTTGCTTAATTAGAGGTGTAACTGTGTAAGTGTGTGTGTGTGTGTGTGTGGAAGTGTAAAAGGATCCCAAGTTATCAATGTAAAGTGTAAACAATTAGTTTATCTCCTCTATCGTAGAAGAAGATGAGAGAAAGAGGGAGCAACGTTTTTGCTTCAGTTTGAGCAGAGGTGGGAAACAGAGCATAATAGAGAGAACAAGGAAAGAAAGCTTCGCTACTGTCTTTCTTTTTGCTCTTCATCGTTTTTACTTTTTACAATTGAACATGATGTCCTTTTATATCTGCATATTTACGCATATCAAATATAATCTGCATAACAGTGTAATAGAAGTCGGCCGAGTGATAAAAAGAAAAGAAAATAAATAGAGATTATTATTAAAACAGGCATTCCAACAAATGAATCTTCGTATTTAGGCATCGCACTTCGGGAGGCATGGAAATAAGTTAATTCGGTACTGTTGCTGACTTATTTACCCTTCAACCGATGTTTGGATACGAACTAAATGACGTCATCACATGAACACAAACCTTAATACACCAGTAAAGAAGATTTAAAAAGGGAATACTAAACCCTAATCAAGGACTTATAAACCCAAACAGATTAATATACAATAGATTAATCATAAAAAAATATATAAAAATGAACCCTAAATCTACACTAACACGGCTTAATTCTTTATTTTATTATTTGTCAACACTCCTAATATTAGAATATTTGACATATAAAATAAAATTAATTTAACTAAAATTGTGTAAAATAATTAAATTATTAGGAAAAATATAACTTAATTACAGCGTATAAATTACTTATTATGTATTTATAAATAAGATTTTAAAAGAGAATATTAAATCCTAATCAAAGACTTATAAACCCAAACAGATTAATATACAGTAGATTATTCATAAAAAATAAAAAAAAATTAAATCCTAAATCTCTGCTAACACGGGTTAATTCTTCATTTTATTATTTGTCAACACTCCTAATATTAGAATATTTGACATATAAAATAAAGTTAATTTAACTAAAATTGTGTAAAATAATTAAATTATTAGGAAAATATGACTTAATTACAGCGTATAAATTACTTATTATGTGTTTATATTCCTTAATTTTTTATAATAATTAAAAATCAAAGTATAATCTTAAACACTCGATAAAACAAACTAAATATAACAAACAAATGGTCATACAATTTACTGCGGATTAAAAATTAATATAAACATTTAGTCGCACAAGCAACCAAAAAAATTAGGACAATACTTGGGTTCACCCCTAGGGGTGAACCTCTTCATTCACCCCTTTATAAAATAAGTAAATAAAATTTGTATATATTATTATAAAATTAAAAATTTAAACCGCTCTTTTATGAACCCAAACCGATAGATAATTTCATTCTAATTGTAAAATCTAAACCCTAACTCTCTCATTTGTAAACCCAAACCGACGTATAATTTCGTTCTAATTGTAAAATCTAAATCATAACCATCTCATTTGTAAACCCAAACCGACATAGAATTTTATTCTAATTGTAAAATCTAAACCCTAATCAAGGACTTATAAACCCAAACCGACATATAATTTTGTTCTAATTGTAAAATCTAAACTCTAACCACCTCATTTATATACCCAGATCGACATATAATTTCATTTTAATTGTAAAATCTAAACCCTAATTCTTATTTATAAACCCAAACCGATATATAACCTCGTTTAATTGTAAAATCTAAACCAAGTCAATATTTGATTTTTCTTAAATAAATAAAAGTATACAAAATTTGTTTCCTTATATTTGTTTTGTTTTTTAATTTAGTTTTGATTTATTTTTAAAGAAAATATTAGATAGAACATTTTAAGGAAACAAATATTTCAAAAACATTAAATTTTTTCAAAAACATCCAAACAGAATAAATGAACTGTGCAGATTAGTAGATTTGAGTGGGAGTCTCAGTTTGAGAGACAAATGATCTGGTTACAATCGTAGGGATAGGATAGTCTTTGTACACGAGAGGAGTACCTGAATGCGAAGATAAGTACTCTGAGTACCTAGATCAGAAGATTTGTTTATTGTCTGTGCTCTTTTCGTAAATAACTCAAATAAATATTAGATAGTTTATGAATTGGGAGGTTTATTGGGAGGTTGAGTTCTTAAATTTTTTATGAATTAATTGTGTGCTGTTTGGAATATAAGAACCTATAATCTCTTAGATAAAATTTTCTCTTTTATTGGTAGGTTCTTATTTTGGGTCTCTTATTTTTGAAAATATTGTTTCTTATTTTTGAAAATATTGTTTTTTAAAATTTTAAAATTTTAAATAGAATAGAAGTGGTATAAATGTGTAAACATTTAAGATTTTATAAAAATAAAAAAAAAATATTTCATTTTTATTAATTTTCAAACATAATAAAACATTAATACACATTACAACGAGAGTCACAAGAGTCAGATATATTATTATGCCACTGAAACACATCATTTTGTACTATGTTACAATACTTACACATGAAGCTTTGGGGCTAGCAGTGTACGCCTCACAGTTCTCAACCTCACCCCGTCTCCATCTCTCATAGAACAAAAAGAACTTCACAACCTCGTGACCGAGGTTCACATTCTCCGTCTTGCACTCTAAGAAGTCAGAGACATCCCTTGGAGAAAGGTTTGGACCAAGCTTGAAGTGACCAATGGCTTCTATAATCCCACTTGCACACCTCTCCTTTGCATGGATCACTTTTGGGTTGTCTTTTGCATTTTCAGCATGCCACTTCAACAGCTCTTCTTGAGCATTGCTTACCTGGGAGAACAAACTAACAATTCTCAACATCGATATGAAAACGAAAATGCAGAGAGATGGCTGAACATGATTTGAAAACAAAAAAACCAACCATGACGCCATAAACATCAGGAATGCTAAACAGTTCAGCATCGTTTCCTGAGTCGCCACAAGCAAGAGTATTAACAGGGAGCTTTCCTTCAGTCTTCAGCTTCTTAAGCAGATACGCAAGCGCTTGTCCCTTTCCAGCACCTTGTGGTAAAATATCCAAATCCATGCCTCCACTGTAAATGATTTTGACATCCAACTGAAACAACCAACATAAACAATCTGTTAAGTAACAAAACCTCAATAGAGAACAACACAAAAGCTGCAGATGCTACAATAGCATTATCAAATCAAAAACTCACCCCACGTTTCTCAAACCGTCGTGATAACTCCTTAGTAACTTCCTGAGCCTTACTCTTATCAACATAAAAGCTAACCTTGTGTGGCCTCTGCTCAGTTTCAGCCTACAAATCAGCAATTGAGTAACCATTGAGTAAACCACTAGAGAGAGATAAAGAAACTTTTGTAAAACCAGTGAGAGAGTGAGTACCTGAAGCTTCAACTCAGAAAACTTGCAAGCTTCTTCTTTGACAATACCCAAATCCCATTTATGGTTCTTCAAAGTATCAACCCAACCATGATCAGGAACCATAGAGTTACCATAAGTAATCGTTTCACCTAACCAAAAGAAACAATTAAACAAGCTTATTTGATATTACTACAAGCTAAATCAAACAAGAACAATGTACTCTTAAATTATACAATCATGTGTCAAGAACACAAACAATTACAAAAACAGTGATATTGAAAGAGATATTGTTTTGACAAAATCAGTTAAATCGGCGAGACATGAAGGCCAAATCTTTTCAAATTCATCATAATCGGAGATTAAGAAGACAACATCTACTAAACATATGGATCATATCAGAACACATGAACACCAAGAACCCTAATTTTCTAACAAACATAAAAACCCCCTAAATTGCGATCAAAAATCAAAGTACCCTAATCATAAAACACTAATCGGGACTGATTCAGTCACTAATTGTATTGATAAACTTACCATATGATTCAAATTGCTTCAATCTCTTCTGATTGAGTGGGATCCAAATTCAAATCGCCTCTCATAGATCCTCTCGGAGACGAGGCATCGTCGATTCAATCGACGGAGAGAGAGAGGAAAAAAGAAAAACTTCTGATTGAGTGGAATCCAAATTCAAATCGCCTCTCATGAATCCAGATTCAATCGCAACCGAGAGAGAGAGAGCGCGAGAGCGAGAGAGAAAGAGAGGAAAAAAGAAAAAAATCGAAGGGGAAATGTTTTTTTTTTCCTTTTTGTATTATTCTTTCAACCAACCGAATGGTGACACATACCGCCCCTTAAACCAAGATTCAGTCTCTTATATAAGGGGAGATCTTACCATTTTTCTTCATTTCTGATTATTTTTTTTTTAACAAAAGACTAAGAGCTCTTCCCTGAACCCCCGATAAATAAGGCCTTAGAGCTTCTCCAACGATAAGGATGTTATTTTGAGGTTTTTAAATTTCTTAAGAATATATTTTGTACTTTTTGAAAATAAGAATTTGTGAAAGACTAATTAAAATTTTGCCCCTCCAATGGTGAAACTCTTATTGGGTTCTTAATTTTGAAAAAAATATTTGTCAAAAATATTATTTATGAAATGAAAATATTTTAAGTAAAACATAATTCCACTCTTTAGTGAGAATCTGACACAAGAAAGTGTGCAACTTCATACTTTGTTGCTATGTATCCGAATTTGGAGGAGCTGTATTCCTATGTACTCCTGTTAGTTTATCCGTTGCAGCTTTCTGATGCAGCCTTACCATTCTTCTACAACATTCTCTGCAACAACAAACACAAATCGACTCAAAGATCAGTTTTATGTATGTGATTTCGTTATGAAGATCAATCTTTTAGGATTCCCTTTTGTGCAAATGGATAATAATGACTTACAGGAGCTGATGTTCTGAGTAGTGACTGTGGAATTCACAAGTGCTGTTTCATTCATTGAAGCCATGGATTGCACATTGAGCTGTGTACACTGCAGTGGCGGCTAGCAAGGATGGTGAATACCGAAGCATTTCGTAGTCCACAAGGGCAAGCTCGATCAAGAACGACGCCAAGATCTCAAGCTGTTTCAAGTAAACAAAATAGTTGTAATTCATAATGTTTGATGAGTATATGTTAAATTACGTACAAGTCACTGATAGATTAACTGATTTACCTTCTTTGTCTCTTCTTGAGGTCTGCACATATTCAAAAAAAATCTTAGATCTTCTCTCTTTTCTCAGCCAAAAACAAAATCAGGTCTGCACATAAGTTAATGTAGTGAGATAAGCCTCTTCTCTTGTTAACAACGCAAGTATAAGCTTTTGAACCAACGAGATTCTGGTTAATCACACTCAATGCTCCTCTCCTGTTCTGTCTCTTCATCTCTATTCCGACTTTTCTGCTTCTCGTATCATAATCATCTGACAAAAAAAACCCAGAAGAAAAAAATCAGATTTTTTTTCATGTTTTTGAAACCGTAGAATTCTGTGATTCTCTATCAAACTCGTTTTTACAAACTACCTTCAAGATGAATCTCTATAATGGGTTTGGCAACGAGATTACGATTATTCACTGGATTAGCCATTCTTTTTTTTTTTTCTCGATTTGGATAGTGTTCCGTGGAGAAACACCTGGCAAACCAGTAAACTTAATCGCCATAATGATCAGATTAATTCCAATCTGCTACTCTCAAACAATAGACAAGACCGATGGAAACAAACAATTTATGCCTAAACTCATCTTCAATCATGGATAATTTCATTAATCCTAAGTTTAATCATCATGCCTATCACATAAATAAATTACGATACGAAGAACCGTAATTTTCAAAATCAAATACCCAAATCTCTAAACAACTAATTCATACAAACAGAAATAGAAACGTACCATGACAAAGACAATTGTATAAGTTTCGATTTGGTGAAGGAGACTCATCGTTTTCCATGAATTGACTGGCCGATTCGCTGACCACAGTCGACGTTGAAACTTGGCAACGGTGGAGATGATGTTAAAACGTCCGATCACCTCAGATAACCATAAGCTACTCCGATTGTCGTTCTGATGGTCGATCTCACAAAGATATTATCGGGAAAGAGAGAGAAGGAAGAAGAAAATGAGTCGATTATAATTTTTTTTGAAGTATTAAAACATCATCGAACTAGAAGCTGACACGTATCAATAAGAGCTACCTCTTTTTGATCCAAAATTAGAACTGCCTCTTATTCTTTTCTGTGTTTTTGATTTATTTTTTGCCCAATTTTAACATAAGAGGCTTGATAAGAGGCCCCGTTGGAGAAGGTCTTATCCATCCATCTCCAAGGTCGGCTGCTAATTTTTGTGGGGATCCCTTTCTAATAATAGAAAATCGAATTAAAAATATAATATTGTAGAAGGAAACTATATAAAGGATGATAAAGATAAGTACGACTTCGACAAATGGAGATTTATTATTCATTCCTCTCTATATTATTTTAATCATGTGCCTGTCGCTTTTACGACCAACACCCCCAAATTAATCCCCGCTACTCCATTCACGTGTCACAAATCTAACGGCTAAGATCTTGAGTCTACTCGAAGGAGTAGGGTACATACAGAACAGTCACAGGCTACTACTCTACACTCATTTCACTAACCACCAAATTCCACAATTTATAACAAATCACAATGAAATCCATTTTGTTTCAAAATAACCCCGAATCTTTATAATAAAATCGAAAATTCCGGGATGTTTTTGATAAAATAAAAAACTTTAGGGCTTTATTCATAAGATTTAAAGACAACAGGGGTTTTTGAATATGTCTCTCTGCTTCGAGATCTCTACTATGGTGTCTATCTCAATCTCTCTTTGTTCAGTGAAAAGATCATAACAGCTAATTATAGAATACTTCTTCTGACGGAAAACATAAAAGAGAGGATTTTTTTCATCTTCTTGAGTTACCGGAGAATAAAGACGGTTCCTTTTTCACTGATTTGACTTACCCGGATAAAGATGGCGGCCGTACCGGAGATAAAGATTATGAGAAGCGAGAGCTTGGGACATCGGAGTGACGTGTCGAGCCCGGAAGCTAAGCTAGGTATGCGTGTGGAAGATCTCTGGGATGAGCAAAAACCACAGCTGAGCCCTAACGAGAAGCTCAACGCCTGCTTCGAGAGTATCCCCGTCTCTGCTTTCCCTCTCTCTTCTGATTCTCAAGGTATATGAGGATTTTGATGATGTGGGTTTTTGATTTTGATCATGAGCTGATCTTTAGTTGGATAAATAGTGTTAAAGTTTGAGGATTGATCATGTTCATGTATGGGGGAATATGGGATGTTGATGGTTGACTCATCTATGGAAGATTTGGAAATTGATTGCTGATTTTGATATACTTATTATTAATGAGTTTCGTGATCTCTTGATATGCCTAGTATTTGTTGGTGAATATTTATTTCAAATTTGTGATCAGAAGTCAGAATTTGGAAACCAGTTCAATCAGTTCAATTTAAGGAATCAGGACTAGTTCTTGATTGTTCAGTTTCTAGGTCCTATTCTTGAAAAATCTTCTCATGTACCTACCAAAAGTAGATAAAGAGTTGTTGTTGTGCTAATATTTCTTTGTGGTTTCTCTCCATTTAGACATCGAGATTAAATCAGATACAAGTTTGGCTGAAGCTGTTCAGACACTATCGAAATTCAAGGTCTTGAGCGCGCCTGTTGTAGATGTTGATGCCCCTGAAGACGCCAGTTGGATTGATCGCTACATCGGTATTGTAGAGTTTCCAGGCATTGTTGTCTGGCTTTTGCATCAGGTAACTCTCCTTCCCTTTTCACCTTCGCCTTTTTTTTTATCTGAAGAATATGTGAGAAGCGACCTATTATGTTCATGTCTTTGCTTTTCTTGTCTACTTAAAAAAAAAAAAAACAGTTGGAGCCTCCATCACCAAGGAGCCCTGCTGTTGCAGCTTCAAATGGATTTTCTCATGATTTCACCACCGATGTTCTAGATAATGAAGATTCAGCAATAACTTCTGGAAACTTCTTTGAGGTCCTTACTTCTTCAGAGCTATACAAGAATACCAAGGTGAGGCTTGTAATCTTTATCAAGGGGATAGAACCTTTTTCCCCAGATTATGGCTTCTGAAATGCATTGAATATTCTCTCTAACAGGTTCGAGATATCTCTGGAACATTCCGCTGGGCACCGTTTCTGGCTCTGCAGAAGGAGAACTCCTTTCTAACCATGCTATTGCTTCTTTCTAAATACAAAATGAAGAGCATTCCGGTGGTTGATTTAGGTGTAGCAAAGATTGAGAACATAATCACACAATCAGGAGTTATCCATATGCTGGCAGAATGTGCAGGGCTTCACTGGTTTGAGGATTGGGGAATCAAAACTCTCTCTGAAGTTGGTCTTCCCATTATGTCAAAGGATCATATCATAAAGGTCAGTGTGTAACCTTACTCATAAGTCATATCACCGTTGAGTTCTTCTTCTAACAGATCATCATTTTCTATTTCAGATATATGAGGACGAACCAGTTCTTCAGGCGTTCAAGCTGATGAGGAGAAAAAGAATCGGAGGCATACCTGTCGTTGAAAGGAAAAGTGAGAAGCCAGTAGGTAACATAAGCCTTAGAGATGTTCACTTTCTCCTCACTGCACCAGAGATCTACCATGACTACAGGTTAGTACTTCATAAATCCTTGTAATATATACCAAGTTTTGCCGCATTGTCAATCTTTAATGCTTTCTACTGATGTTTTTTTAGGTCAATCACAACAAAGAACTTCTTAGTAGCTGTTAGAGAGCATCTGGAGAAGCAGGGGGATACATCAGCTCCTATCATGAGCGGTGTGATCGCTTGCACTAAGAACCATACACTAAAGGAACTGATCTTGATGTTAGATGTCGAGAAGATCCATAGGATATATGTGGTAGATGATTCTGGTAACCTCGAAGGACTCATCACTCTCAGAGACATCATTGCAAGACTTGTCCATGAGCCATCTGGCTATTTTGGGGATTTCTTTGACGGCGTTATACCTCTTCCCCAAAACTACCGAGTTTGACAAAACAGTGTCTTTCTTGTGTAAATTGTCCTTGTTCTTTCCTAATGCTTCTGTCTGTTTGTGGCAAAGTTCTTGAATTTGTGTTATAAACTTTCAAACAGAAATAATAAAAGATGAAAGAGCCGGTCTTTGAGTGAATGAATATACGTCTGAAATACAGTAATCTTAAGATTCTAATATTTGGTCCTAAAATTGGAACAATTAGGTCTCTGGTTGGAGTAAGTGTTCTTCAAACTTAATCATGATCTGATCCATCTCCGGTTGATGCTTCCTAACCTGAAAATATTTTTGCTACGGTAAGATATAGATACCAAAACAAGATTTCCCATTACAATCATTGTATAGAAAAGTCATGAGATGATAATTCAAGAGACTTTAGTTACTTTGATGTTGGCCAGGGATAAGAGCTTGTGAGAGGCTACATAAATAACATCTGAGTCATTTGGTGTCTTTTCCACAAAATAGATGACCTCGCTAACACCAGACTGCAAGAAAGAAAGCTAAGATGAAAAGTCCACTTGACTCTGATGCTCTACTTGCATTAGAATGTTTAATAGGTCTAAATAGATCATTTGGGTTCTGGTGTTCGATATCAAAATGACAGGTTTGTTGGAGACATTAACCATCAAACGTTTCTATAGTTCCATTTTAGGATCCGAATTTGACACATCAATCCAAATAGTATGAAGAACATACCTGTATAATAACCTTTGCACATTCATTGCAAGGGAACATGGTCACATAAAGCTTCTGCAAGACATTACAGAAAGCAAAAACAAACCATCTCACACAAATATGACGGAACAGAAACCTCAGCAGAGACCACAGATAGCAGATTCTGACAATCAAATTATGTAGAATATTCGATATAAGAAACGAACCTGGCCGGCTGCAGATGCATGGTTTGTGTTTAGTATGGCATTTACTTCAGCATGACAAACATACCTACAAAAGTCAGAATCATAAACATCAGTGCTTAGCAATGAGCCAAAACGGATAAGAACTGTAAACATCTCACCGTATTACAGATTCCTAAATGAAAGTGTGCACAATACTCAGCAAAACAAGAAGTTAAAGGTTTAGCTGTAGTTTGCACATTGAGATTAGTACTTACGGATACTTCGTTTCCAATGGGTTCCCAGTTTTCGATTTCTGTAAAAATGGCATGAGCAAATTATCATCCAAAATACATCTAGGGGATAAAGTTACTTGCATTATCTCGAGAGATTCATTTCTTTACCATAACATTGTTTCTTTTCTTGAACCCATTATTACCCACACTTGTAGTTTACTGACTACTTTTGAATCAACTTCAGTAATTTTTCTTAGATTTAAGATGAATATAATACCTTGGCCCAAGGAAGTCTGTCATCAGAGCAGCCTCTTGGAAAACCATTATAGCCAATCCCTAGATGAAACATGAAAGCTATTTTAATTCATTGTTTTAACTGAGCCTTGCACCATATTGTTAGAATAAGCACAACTTTGGAGTGAAAACATGAAATAAACTACACAAAACCACAATGTTCCAAAAGAGATCAAAAGGACAAGTTTGATCCCTTTATCTTACCCAGAATTATACCATCTTGACTCACCAAACACGCACCAACCTGCCAAAGCATAAGAATAGGAAAAAAGACTGTAAATTTTGAATGCTTCCAGCAATTAAAATGAGAATGCACCACAAGACGAGATTCCAACCTGCCTGTTAGGATCCTTTGATCGTTCTGCTGATAAGAATGCAATCGCCATGAAATAATCGTCCCATGATAAGTACCTTTTTTTGTCACACCAATCAAAACCAAATTACTTACTAACATTAAAAAAAAAAAATCAAAAGCAACTTGAGATTTTTTTTTTTCTGGAAGTTGGAAAATTTCGATATGGGAACAACGAAATCGGAACAAAAACAGAAGAAATTAACGAAATTGAGACGAACCCTTTTCGTTTCAGAGGACTGAAAGGATCTTCAGGTGGGAATCTTCTGGAAATTGCGGTGATTTCGGTGGAACAACTACTAACTCGTCGGGATTTGGGGTTTTTAGGGTTTGGTGAGAAGGCGCGAAAGGCTAGTGCTGAAATCAAAGCACCGAGAACTGCAGAGGTAGAGACGAGTGCAATATCTCGAGAGTTCATTGGAGCTTAGAGAGAAACTCTTATCCTGCAAAAGATCTTTGCTTTGTTTTGGCTGTGTTGGGGCTCTTTCTCTTTATCTGTTTCACTCTTATCAACGGAACAAATGTCGCGGGAAACTAGAGAGTGAGAAGTCCCCTCCCCCGCCATTCCGGTTCAGGCTGGTTTATCGGTACCATATAAAATTGTCGGTTTATGGTGCGGTTGATAACCTGATTGGTTTTAAGTGACTGTGTTTTACACTTTTACTGTTTTCCCTTCTAAGCAGAGAAAATCAACAAAATTAGAGATTTTGCCCTTATTAGATTTTAGTTATTTTGAAAATTATTTATTGTGTTATAAGAGTATTTTACTGAACTGATAAATAAAAAATTTGTTCACCATCACATATCAGCTAAAAAAATGGTCCACAATCATAATATAAAACAAAATAAAATTATTCAAATCCAAATTTGAACTAACTCAAATTATACCATAAAGATTATCGAACTGTGACATTGACAACATAATTTCATACATCGAAATTAGTCAAACAAATTTTAAAAATCAACATATAAAAAAAACTGTATTATCCAATGTGATATTTCAATTGAAATATTTTATTTATTAATTAACATTATTTTTTGGGAGATTGACACTATGACACACTTTTGTAAGAAACTTAATCAATTGACACACTTTTGGTCTATGGCACACTTTTTGGCCAAATTTTCTACTGTTCACATGATTTTTAGACTATTTTAGCTCTGATTATATAAACAGATGTGAAACTAGAGAGAAAAATGCAGTTGAATTATGGTCCGTCCGATTCTAACTAAGGATTTGATCCGACGGCTAGAGATGAGTATAATTAAAATGAGGGGTTTGTGTGTAAGAAAGAAAAAAACAAAAAGTAAAAGTAGATAACTGGCATCCTAGACCATTCGATTTCAGTTACTAATTTAAATCTAATGGTTGAGAATGATTGAAAAAAAGACAGAAAAAATTTGCATCTCTCTCTTCTTGGTCTTCTTCCTTCTTCTTTTTTCCTTCTTCACTTTTTTTTTCCTCTTTCTCTTTGTGATCATTTTATTTAATTATTATGACATATATTTTCGATTTTGTTTTTATGATTTATTATAATTTTATTTTTTCTACATTTTAAGATCCATTTTACTATATTTAAAATGAATAATTATAATAAATATTATCCAATTATAGTTGAATATTTGTTAACTGTTATGTGGATGCAAAAATTGTTTTATCATGTGGATACTTATTTGTGGATGCCAATAGTTTCAATCGAATGGTTCTTATTATTTGTGACAAAATCCATAAAATATTTCATGTCCATAAAATCAAGTCCACATGGAAAATGAGTTATACTTGTGTTTTGGTGAAGTAGTCATTGTCAACTATCAAACAATTTTAACCTTATCATATCTCCTAAAAACCTAAGCATGAAACCATTTATACCCTATACTAAATCCTAAACCCTAAACCCTAAACCTCTAAACCCTAAACCCTAAACCCTAAACCTTGAACCCTAAATCCTAAACTTGAACCTTAAATCCTAAACCCTAAAGCCTAAATCCTAAACTTTAGACCTTAACTTTAGATCATAAACCATATTCATAAATTTAATTTCACAACAATTTTAACAAGTGTAACCAAATCTAAAGATCTTTTACTAGAAAACATGAAATTGACCTACCCCAACCACTAAACCCTAAACCTTAAATTAGGCCAAATTTTGGGCTTTTTGCATTACATTCTTTATAACTTTTCAAATTCATTGATGTTGTTCGCTATTATGTGGATGGTTAACATTCATACATGTGTACTTATTTTTGGATGATTAGAAAAAAGTATATGAATACATAATTAATTAAACAACTTGTGGTTTGTAAAGTAGTCATGGTTAACTATCAAACGATGATAATTTTTCATGTCCATAAAATCAAGTCCACATGGACGATAAGTTATACATGTCCACTTAAAACTAGTGTTTTTGTGGAATAGTCATTGTTAACTATCAAACAATTTTAACCTCATCATATCCCCTAAAAACCTATTCATTACATCAAACTGCTGTTTTTACCACATAATTTTTACTGCAAGTTACATCGAATAATAATATTCTGTGCAACTCAACTTTAATAAATCATGTTACCGATCAGAGAGCTCCTCATATCTGATTTAGGTGTATTGTTGTTGTTATTTCTCTATTTTTTTGTCAACGGAAAGGAAATTGCACTCATGCTTCCTTTTTTTTTTTATACAGTCTTCATGAAAGAAGATCTAGAAGCTTTGCTTATATAATGTGAGTTCAATTTGTTTTCTGGGTTTTGTTCTACATTTTGATTTCGTTTTCTGGATTTTGTTCATGTCTAATTCGTCTCCCCTTAATCCTCAAAACCAATAACGTCCACAAAATAATGACCATATGGTTAGTTTACATGTAAATTGACCATGTGATGTCCACGAGACAGTGACCATATGGTTAGTTTCTTTGTGGCATCAACAATCAATTCTCATATGTTGTTTTTTTAAAAGGTTGTCCACGAGACAATGGTCATATAGTTAGTTAGATGTAAATTGACCACATGATGTCCACGAGACAATGATCATATGGTTATTTTCTTTTTATCATCAACAACCAATTCTCATATGTTGTTTTTCTTAAGGGTTGTCCACGAGACATTGATGATATAGTTAGTTTACATGTAAATTGATCATGTCATGTCCACGAAACAGTGACCATATGGTTAGTTTCTTTGTACCATCAACAACCAATTCCCCTATGTTACCTTTCTTAAAATTCCTTGTGGAGAGAACGAAGCAAGTGAGAACGATAACAATAGAAGATGAATGGGAGATCTATGGTTTTTCCCTATTTCTCCTTTTATTTTGTAGTGAAATTTTTTTTTTAATATTTGGATTGAATGTTTTATTAGGATTAAAAACCAAATTGGATTTCATAATAATTTGGTATTTATCCAAGTCAAAGCTTTGTATCTAGAGAATGAAAATAAATTAGAGATATGAAAAAGAAGGTAAGACAGCATGTATTAGAATGATATCATGGAGGGAGGGAGATGAATTGAGTATCTAGAGTTTCCCTATTTTTGGTAGTAAAGATGTTCATTGGAAAGAGAAAGAAAGAGAGATGAAGATGATGGATCTGAAAAATTAAAAAATTATAAAACAAAAGAAAAAAAAGAAGAAGATAATGCTGTTAATAAAAAATCAAATAAAAAAATATTGTGAGGTTTGTTGAACAAGAGATGTGGCTAGTATGGTATTTTTGTTTTTTAAAATTGAGTATTATTGTATGCATAAAAAGAATTGGTTGAGAGAGAAGTGGTGTAGTTGAAGGGTGTTCTTGACAATTCAATCTAAGAAAGTGTGTTGTGGACAAAAAATGTGCTATTGTGATATTAAAGTTTCAAAAAGTGTGCTAGAATGCAATTTTTCCTTTTTTTTTTTTTTTGAAAAAAAAATAACATTTTATGTTGTATCAAGAGTTAGTACTTAATAGATAATTAGTGTAATGTAATAGGAAATAGATAAATTAAAACAGAAAAACAGAGGAAAATTAATTAAGTTTGGAAAATAACAGATAACTAGAATAGATTTATACATGAAACTATAAAACATAAGAAACAAATTAATAGTGTCAGATCCTTTCGTGGGTTTGGGTTGGTGGTTTGGCAATAGTGAGGATATGACAGTATTCCTGGGAGCTCGGTGTTCTCGTTATAGTCCTTCCCTCCTACATTCGGAGTTACAACATTTTTTCAATCTGCTGGATGATTTCAGTCTCCTCATAACTTCCTACCCTTCCTTCACTTTTACCAAGAACTCGCGTGCGTTAAATATGAGAGCTGATTGTCTTACTCGTTCTTCGAGAACTTTAGTTTCTGAATTTTTTTTTGTAAATTCGTATCATTCGGTGTGGACAACCAACCTCATAGTCATTTTCTAATTATATATTTGGTTGATAAAAGAAAAAATTAATAGTGTCCATAATATATACTTCAACTACTAAATCACCACAAAATAAATTGATTTAAGAGTAAACTGTTATATGACAAGAATTTGATTAAATGACTAAAATATTGAACTAAGCATATAGTGAGCTAGTTTGCTTTTGGAATCCATTAACCCACGTGCATCCCCAATTATTACACAACCCACATCCACATTTTCATATCCCCTATAAAGAAAAAAAGGATTAATAATCACAAAGTTATTAGTTACAAAATAACATAACAAAATGAGATAGATGATGAAAAAGTGAAAAGGTTTCTTCAAAAAGCCTCTCATGCCTCAATAACGTGATCCGTTATATCCCATCTCCGATCTGTCTTTTCTTCAACGGAGATTTTTCTCTGCACCTTAACTATTTTTTTCCTTTCTATTTATATCTTCGTTTTACTAAACTACCCTCCACAATTTTCACTTTACAATTGCTCCTATGTTAAAAGTAAAAAAAATGTTGCAATTGTAATTTATAGTTTTGCACGTAAAAACAACATTTATCACGATAAACTTAGAATTAAAATTTACGTTTTTTTACCAATGTTAAAATTAACAGATTGGTGTACAATCAAATCATTTCGTCATATCATATGGAACCACACTTGACATAATGGCGGTACGGTGGTCGTTTGTTAGTGGATTATCGAGAGAGGTTTGGTCCTTTGTCTATATATAAAACCCATTTATCAAACAACCTAACAGATTAGAACAAAGGGGGGCATGAGCGTAAATTACAAATAGGTAAATAAATATATATATGTGCACAGACAGACACACGAAGCAGCTTACATATAAAGTGATTGGTAATTGCCACCCCCACACTTATTGAGAAGTGCAGCCTTTTTAGCCTAAAAAAACAAACAAGAATACAAAAATGGCTGAACAACAACAACAAGATCATCACAAAGAGCTTCAGCTTTTGCCTTCTCCACCGTCGAGTGAATCTTCTGTGGTAAGGAAACAACGACAAACACTTATCACAACTGACCACCACCACCAACACAATCGTTCCTCATCCATGATCCACCACGATCTTGACCTTAAACTCTCCATCAGCCTCAGCTCTATCACAACGGCGGAGGACGAGCATCCAAGCGGTGGTGGTGGTGGTGTGGAGGCGCTGAAGTGGCAGGCGGCCGAGCAGATAAAGCTGGCGGCGATAGAGAAGGCTTACGCCGAGAGGGTTAGAGAGTTGACTCGCCGTGAGATGGAGATGGCTCAGTCTGAGTTTGCTCGTGCAAGGTAAATTAAAGCTATAGCTAGCTCCATATTCAAGTAGTAATTATAATTTCGGTTTGGTTCGGTCTTGTTAACGGTTTTGGATTGTGAACAGGGTGATGTGGCAGAAGGCGAGGGAGGAGGTGGAGAGAGCTGAGAGGTTGAAGGAGAGATCAATGACCAAGATTGATACGACGGCTTGCTTGGAGATCACTTGCCACTCTTGCAGGCAAAGGTTTAGGCCTTAATTTTTTTTTTTAAGTATTTCTTTGTTTCTCTTTAATTATATGGTATTATAAATTGAAATTTGAGAGAGATGTATTAAACTTTCATTAGTTTGAGAAAATAATTTGAAAAAATACATTCTTTTGCTTTTCATTTTTATTTTATTTTTTGTGATTAATTAATTTAGTTTGATTTCGTTTTCGAGTTTGGTAATATTCAGTCTTTTTTTTTTACTCAATGATATGCTCAGATAAGACATGATTTATGTCTCCAGCTACTTTACTTCCTCTTCTTTGCCAACATAAAAAGAACACAACATTCTTAATTGTTTGTTTATGAATTGATAATCACATACTTATATTAAAAACCATCTTTAGTTGAGAATGATGAACTAACAATTCAAATATAATTAGTTACAGTGTCAACATTAACTATGTCAATTCTGCAACGATCAGCTAATATGCTATCCTACATGGAGTATTAATTCTAACTATGACATAAATTAACCGACAGAGCAAACCTTATTACTGTGATCAGTTAGTTAATTAAACACTTGATTTATAAGTAACAAGAGATAGAGTGAATAATAAATAATGTACATATACTAACATTCGTAATAGAAGAATGTGGAAAATATAAAAAAGTACAATCGGCTGACGTCACATATATAGTTCATTTTATTTGTTTGTAACTTGTAATCATCTTTGAAAATGTTCGTTCAGTGGAGATTTCTGAAAATAAGTAATCAAACACACACGTAAAGACATGCATGGAGATAATGGGTATAATTATTGCATTACCATGCTCATTTTATCTACTTTAATTTCTTAGGTCGATTTAAATACTGCATGGGTATAATATTATTGTGTGTTTGTGCGTACGTACGTACATTTACAGAAACTAGAAAACTAATTATCTTATTTATAAGTCTCCTGTTTTTATTTACTAACATTTAATCTTCGTGGAAATGTAAAAGATCTGGATTAATCTAGGTGTATAAGTATTTAGTATTGTAGTGAGAAAGTCGAGATTATATTACCGTAAATTCAGATGTAGTTTTTTTTTCTTTGTGATATGTAATCATTGGATCTTTATAGTCCAGTGTTTATGTTAACTGTAAGAAAAATGAAACACAATACAATAAAATAAAATGAGACAGTACTACACGATTAAAATAGTATCCAAGAAAAGATAAGATACAAGCTGTTCAAAAAAAAAAAAAAAAACATAAAATTCTTATATACGTATAATTAATAGCAATACACTTGGTAAGTGTTAAGTACTTGTGTCGTTTGATCTTGTTTTACTTTTTAAGTCAGTTAGAAGTGAGAACCAAGTGTTTGAGTTGCCAAGTCGTCCAAATTTGAGGATGAGCGAACTCTTATGCGTAGAGATCCACTACAAAATAGATCTAGCTAGAGAAGGACTATCTAATAAATCCTTGTAGTTGCCGCAAATAACATCGTATATTATATATATGAAGGCCATGAAACCCTAGTGTGCTCTTTAGATGTATATATAAAAAGATCTCTTTATATTGTCAACATATAAAGATCTTTAATTTATATATATATATATATATATATATATATATATTGTTTAAACAAAAAAACCTTACATATTACAAGCACAGTTCCATTCACACGCGTGTATAAATACACATGTACATGTACTTGTAGGTATAAAGAAATAGTATAGTAAACAAGATTCCAATTTGGGTACTAGTCTAATGCCAAATATTTAGTTATTGATATATATATGTGCAGCACTTCATAAAGTACTTTTCTTACATGCGTCTGAAGTTGCAATCTCTCTCAAGTGGTTTTTTTCTTCTCATGAGATCAGTTTTGAAATTTCTTCAACAACTAAACGAATTTGGTGTGATAGTTCAACTAGTTAGAAAATGACTATTTCGGGTTTATCTGGTTCAGCTTCGAACAGAATTATTATTGTTCTCGTTAAATAAAATAAAACAAAATTCGTTTTTTACAGAAAATTGCAAAGTGTGATATCTTATAATTTATAGATCTTGATAATAATTTAGTGGAACCTCTATAATTTCATACTCTTTAAATTAATACTCGTTATAAATTAATAATTTTTTTCAATCCCAAGTTGGACCGGTATATAAAATAACAAAATTCGATAAAATAAAAAATAAAAAACTTTTTTTTTGAAATCTTTTGTAAAAATATGGTCTCATCAATATCATAAATTAATAATGATATAAACTATATATATATAAAATTAAACTTTATTGGTGTTTGACTATTCTTGAATTTGCATCTTTGTTGCAGCCTATCTATAATTATTTTCATTGCATCATAATTTTTTTTTCAAATTGCATCCAAAAATTGTGGAGTTTTCTACACGCGACAATTGTTTCTTTACGTGTAATTGGTTCTAAAGATGCCGCAATAGTTTTTGGACTTCATCATAAAAGGTAGTAACATCAATTTCTTCTAAACTCTGAACTTCTAAACATTTATCATTTTCACCTGGATAATTTATTAAACTATTGATATCAATCCTATTACGATAGCCAAAATTATAAATTAAGAAAATTCTATAAAAGTGTGAATTATAACAAAAGTATCTTATTTTTAATTAAAAATATTCAAAATTATGAAAATAAAAAAATTTCTTTATAAATTAATATTTATTAATTTATCGATAAATTAAAACCTCTATAAATATAATTAATAAAATTTTGTGATCCCGACATTAGTAATTTATTGAGGTTTTACTGTATATATGATCATTAAGCTATTATAGTAACAAAATGGAGTGAAACATGAGGGGCCACGACTCATATTTTTGATGATAGGAACCTTTGATAATGAAAGATAGAAGCAAATGGATCAAAACAAAAGAAAAATAAAACTACAATCGATTTATCTAATTATGTTATTAAAAATGATAAATAATTGATGAGAGAATTACAAGACAACAAAGGGTGGGAAGGAGTCGGAGTATCCACTTGTTTTCAACTTCTTCTTCTTAGACCTTTCTCTATACACAAACTCCAGAGTTAATGTCGCAGAATTTACATTTTCTTTATCATATTCAAATTCAATTATTATTACTCTTTTTTGTTACTTAGTGCTTACAAAATATCACTTCCCATTGCCCAACATTCACCCAATTCGGCTTTCTAATTAAACTCTTGCTATATATGCTTGCACTGTTGCACATAACTTAAAGATATGCTGATTTTATTATTTAAGTTGCTAACTAAAGACAGAAGATTGAATGTAGTTAATTACCTTGGTTCAAAAACAGCTTAATTTAAACCAAAAACTTAGCTGAAGTTGATCGAATTCGTTTCCTCAATTCACCTTTTACTACTATCTCATCGTCCAAATTTAAGCCTATTTCTTGAATTAATGTATTATTTATATGTTCATATATTCTACTTTTTCTAAGAAGAAGAACCAATAGTAAAAGACATCTAGATTCATTGTTTTAGATCATCTAGTTCAATGAACTACTTTTTCTCCGTAAAGCCTTTTGAATATTTTTTTGGTGATTCCAAATAATCTCCTTGTTGTACGTAGTTATAATATTTACATGCCCTGTAAAAATATACTACTTTCATCTCTTATAATTCATAAATATTATGGAACCAAGCAGATGTATATGTATAAAACAAAAATCAATTAATTTAGTAAATTGTCGAAGGCGTATACAAAGATACATACATATATATAGATATTTGATGTACAGTCACGAATACGTACGTGTATGAATATTATGAGTGTGTCTCAACGTACATACCAGAAAAAAGTAGAAATATATAATCACAATTGAATTCACCAGAAGGAAAGAGATGTGTCTAAGAAATTGGAAGATAATGGAAACTGATAAGATACATCAATACACATAGCAATCTTGCCCATTGTGACACAACCTTAACATTTGTCTTTTCACATTTGTCTTTATACTCAATTTTTTACATATACACACATGCATATATATATATATATATTAGATATAGATATTAATGTGTATTGTATCAGCGTATCTCTACATAAATATGTTGTATGTACATCATACATACATGCACATACATATACATACATACATGTTTATCATCAGTTATATAGAATCAATCATATTGGTGTTTGTGAGAGAGAAAGAGATCAAAGAGAGCCATCATTTTCCAAGTGTTGTTTTCCTTTGTTCAGCTTTTTCACAAATTCATATATTTTCTGAATCCCATGTGGGATGGATCTTTGCTTGTCCCCTCTTGTTAGATTTTTTTTCCTTAAATTATAAATAAACCTCAGTCTAATTCTTTTCTACAATACAAACTATTTAATAATAATTTGTGTTGTCTCTTATAGTTTATATCCTTATGACAGAGATTTTTTTTAGTTTCAGTGTGTATATATTTTGTGGTCCTTACACAAGTTAGCTTCATTATTATGCATGTTTATCCCTTTGTGTTCATTATTATGCATGTTCATATCTCTCTACTTCCACCTTCTAGAAATGTAGGTATACTGAGAAAATTTTCATTTGTAACATATTTCAAATGTTTCATTTTCCATATTATATATCTCAGTTTATTTTAAATTAACAATTAGGTCTCTTCATCATGGATTGGAATATATAGTCAAGATTAATCTTGTACAACGTAGATATGAACCTTTGTATATCTGTAATTCTTAATTAAGTAATGTTTTTGAAAAGACAATATTAGATCTTTGATGATAGATTAGCTATTAATTGCTGCACATAAATAGAAGTATTAACTAGTTCTAATAATTGGGACAAAATAAAACAAGAAGAAGAAGCCAAGTTTGGTTGGATTTAAAAGAGAAAGGGACAATGCCCTTAGAATGGAAGGGAATGAAAAGACAGTGTTAGGGAAGGAAGAGGGGACAATGGATGATGGAAGTTACTCTCATCATGTGATCCATCACTACCTTATATCTAATTTTACGTATATTATTTCATTAAAGACCCAAATATTTACCAATTATATATATTTATATATGATTTCATGCATTCTTATTATTTATTTATGCTTATTCAAAATAATTAATTAACAAACAAGAAAAAGAAAAATATTATATTGTAAATGAGATAAAGATTGTTGTTTATATCAGACCATAATATTTTATATATATTGAAAATTTTATATCTAAAAGTGTAAATCTCCAGAGTTCCCCAAGTGTGCAAATGGACAGTAAACAATGGACTCATACCCATGTGGGCAAAGGGATAAAACTAAGCAATTACGTATTTGGGTAAAATCGATCTTTGACCTAGACCAACATAACAACTCTTGCACTAAGACTAGAACCACTATGCCACTACCTCGTGGTTCTTAAAAAATATTTTGAGAGATAAATAGTTTTGTTTTAAAGACTATAAAGTTCATGATCTAGTTTCTTGGTGATTGTCAATGTTTGATCGTCGTTCCGATATTAGCAGGACATTTTTCGAATGAGAGCATGAAAACTCGATTACCGAAAAACAGTCTCTTGGATCCATAAAATTACAAAGCAAAACATTTCAATTGTTTGCAAAAAAGAAAAAATCTTATAGAAGTACAATTTCATTGATGTGCGTGTATAATTTGAGATCAGCAATAGTATTATACAGTACTATACAGATGGCCCAAGTAGACAGAAGTGGCTAGTTTTGCAAATCACCCTTCTATATAACCTATAATTATTTTAAATATTTTTCTCTCATTGACAAATATCAAATAGAAAGAAAAAGTGAGAAAACTAAAAAATAAAATCCCAAGTCCAGAGATTTTATTTTGTATATAAATGGGCCAAAAGTAAAAAAAGGAGAGAAAGTGAGAGTCTTACTTTTAAATGTCTGAGAAAGGCGAAAGAGTCTCCCTCTTTGCACAAAAAGAAAAAAAAAAGGTCTCCCATTTTAATAGTAAGATTGTCTACCTTATTAATAAGATTGAGATTGAGATTGTCTACCTTATTAATAAGAGAGGTATGTATATCGTTTCGCTTGCAAAAAATGGGTTTTGTATTAGTAAAAGTTCATATTTTTCCCCATGCATGAATTTTTTCAAAACGACATTAAATTGAAACAAAAATATAAACTTCTAATGCTAAATTTAACATAAAAATATTCAGTTACTCCATTTTTGACTAACCATTGAATAAAGAGAGCATCAATGCATCATCTTTAAGAGATACTCTGGGGCACAAAATTTGATCACCAAAAAGGTGCTAATTTTTTTTTTTGGGAGATCTTAATTTCTAATTAAAATATGTAAATCCCTAACTATAATAAATTAATAAATTTTGTCAACAATAATAGATTAATTAAAGACTATAAAAGGGAGAAAAGGAAAATCCACATCCTGCCATCATAACCTCATGCTGGAACAAGAAATGAAAATAATTTAAATAACAATTATTTTTCTTTCTTTTTATTAAAATACAACTTTAAAACTAGTTTCTTTTCGGTTTATTATTACTTTAGTTTGAACTTTGAACTAAAAAGCTTTTGTACTACATAATAATAATAAAATACAAAAAACTTTTTGGATTATTTTCCAACTTCCAATGTCTGATTAGTGCTTCTGAATTTCTTTTTTGGATCATGTGAATCCTAAATCAGAAAAATCAACTAATACCTAATTCAAGTATATTTTTCAAACATCAATTTATAAGAGTTCTCTGTTTTTTTTTTTTCTTCTGACTTTGTAGCCGATGTTTTTATTAAGCTTTCTTTTCAGGCATTGGAGATAGTGCAGAGTTGAGAATTACTTTTTCTTGATAGATTGGAGAGACATGAACCGAGTTATATTGTTCAAACAAGTATATTAGAAATTTAGAAGTATGAGATATAAAAACTTTTAAATTCAATCACTCAGTTCTCCATTCGCAATAACCAAACCGAGCCATTCACAACAGTAAACCGAACCGGATTATTTATTTATATATGAAGGAAAACAAACACAACAGTAGCAGTAGTAGTCTGAGGTAACCAAAAAAGAGCAGTTCAACAACTAAGAAACTCAAATTACCAAAACACAAACTGGAAATTGCAAACTAAGTTTTTTACCATATGGATACAAGACCGTAAAACAGTTCTGAGTTTTTCATCTCTCAGTATTTCGTCCGGCCATCTCCTTCCGTTATGACATCATTGAAAGTGCCGCCACTTGGGATCATCGGCAACACATGCTCTTGGTGCGGACAAATCACATCCAACAAGTATGGTCCTGGGGTATCCAGCATTTTCTGGATAGCTTCTCGGAGCTCTGCTTTCTTTGTCACCCTCGCCGCTGGAATCCCGCAAGCTGATGCAAACTGCAGCATGTTCGGGAATATCTCGTCCTCCGCTCCCGGGTTACCAAGATATGTGTGAGCTCGGTTAGCTTTGTAGAACCGATCCTCCCATTGCATAACCATGCCAAGATGCTGGTTGTTTAGTATAAGTATCTTCACTGGGAGATTCTCTACCCTGATAGTGGCCAGCTCTTGCACATTCATTATGAAGCTTCCATCTCCGTCAATATCCACAACAATCGCATCAGGGTTCGCAACGGACGCTCCAATAGCAGCGGGAAGTCCAAAACCCATAGCTCCAAGGCCTGCTGATGATAGCCACTGCCTTGGTTTTTTGTACTTGTAAAACTGCGCCGCCCACATTTGATGCTGACCGACACCAGTGCTTATAATGGCTCTCCCATCAGTCAGCTCATCAAGGACCTGAATCGCATACTGTGGAGGAATAGCTTCCCCAAACGTCTTGAAGCTCAGAGGGAACTTTTGTTTCTGTTCGTTCAACTCACTTCTCCAAACCCCGAAATCAAGCTTAAGCTCCTCAGCTCGGTTCTCAAGAACCTTGTTCATCCCTTGCAAAGCCAACTTAACATCTCCACACACAGACACATGAGGAGTCTTGTTCTTCCCAATCTCAGCCGAGTCAATATCAATGTGAACAATCTTCGCCCTACTAGCAAAAGCCTCAAGCTTACCCGTGACACGATCATCAAACCTCACCCCAAAAGCCAACAACAGATCACTATGCTCCACAGAGTAATTAGCATACACGGTCCCGTGCATGCCAAGCATATGCAACGACAACTCATCATCACAAGGATAAGCACCAAGACCCATCAACGTACTCGCAACAGGGATACCAGTAAGTTCAACAAACCTACCCAACTCCTCACTCGAATTCAAACAACCACCACCAACATACAACACAGGCTTCTTAGATTCAGAAATCAACCTAACAATCTGCTCCAAATGAGAATCTTCCGGAGGTTTAGGCATCCTAGACATATAACCAGGTAACCTCATAGCCTGTTCCCAATTAGGAATCGCAAGCTGCTGCTGGATATCTTTAGGAACATCAACCAAAACAGGTCCAGGTCTACCAGAAGTAGCTAAAAAGAAAGCTTCCTCAACAATCCTAGGAATATCTTCAACATCCATCACAAGATAGTTATGTTTAGTAATCGAACGCGTCACCTCAACGATGGGAGTTTCTTGAAACGCATCAGTACCAATCATCCTACGAGGGACTTGACCCGTGATCGCTACAAGAGGAACACTATCTAACAAGGCATCGGCTAATCCGCTAACGAGATTTGTAGCTCCAGGACCTGAGGTTGCTATACAGATACCTGGTTTACCTGTGGATCTAGCGTAGCCTTCAGCTGCGAACACGCNCTGACCGACACCAGTGCTTATAATGGCTCTCCCATCAGTCAGCTCATCAAGGACCTGAATCGCATACTGTGGAGGAATAGCTTCCCCAAACGTCTTGAAGCTCAGAGGGAACTTTTGTTTCTGTTCGTTCAACTCACTTCTCCAAACCCCGAAATCAAGCTTAAGCTCCTCAGCTCGGTTCTCAAGAACCTTGTTCATCCCTTGCAAAGCCAACTTAACATCTCCACACACAGACACATGAGGAGTCTTGTTCTTCCCAATCTCAGCCGAGTCAATATCAATGTGAACAATCTTCGCCCTACTAGCAAAAGCCTCAAGCTTACCCGTGACACGATCATCAAACCTCACCCCAAAAGCCAACAACAGATCACTATGCTCCACAGAGTAATTAGCATACACGGTCCCGTGCATGCCAAGCATATGCAACGACAACTCATCATCACAAGGATAAGCACCAAGACCCATCAACGTACTCGCAACAGGGATACCAGTAAGTTCAACAAACCTACCCAACTCCTCACTCGAATTCAAACAACCACCACCAACATACAACACAGGCTTCTTAGATTCAGAAATCAACCTAACAATCTGCTCCAAATGAGAATCTTCCGGAGGTTTAGGCATCCTAGACATATAACCAGGTAACCTCATAGCCTGTTCCCAATTAGGAATCGCAAGCTGCTGCTGGATATCTTTAGGAACATCAACCAAAACAGGTCCAGGTCTACCAGAAGTAGCTAAAAAGAAAGCTTCCTCAACAATCCTAGGAATATCTTCAACATCCATCACAAGATAGTTATGTTTAGTAATCGAACGCGTCACCTCAACGATGGGAGTTTCTTGAAACGCATCAGTACCAATCATCCTACGAGGGACTTGACCCGTGATCGCTACAAGAGGAACACTATCTAACAAGGCATCGGCTAATCCGCTAACGAGATTTGTAGCTCCAGGACCTGAGGTTGCTATACAGATACCTGGTTTACCTGTGGATCTAGCGTAGC
This sequence comes from Camelina sativa, assembly GCF_000633955.1. Lineage (NCBI taxonomy): Eukaryota > Viridiplantae > Streptophyta > Magnoliopsida > Brassicales > Brassicaceae > Camelina > Camelina sativa. Next base: position 18,988,986 of record NC_025693.1, read on the forward strand.
CTTCAGCTGCGAATACGCCTCCTTGTTCGTGACGTGGAAGGACGTTACGGATCGAGGAGGAACGAGTTAAGGCTTGGTGAATCTCCATTGATGCACCTCCTGGGTAAGCGAAGACTGTTTCTACGCCTTGACGTTCTAAAGCTTCGACGAGGATGTCAGCGCCTTTGCGTGGCTGATCTGGAGCGAATCGGGAGACGAATTTTTTTTTTTCGGGTTTGGTTGGTTTTGATGGAGGAGTTGTGGTTGAGACATTGGTGGTTGTGTTGAGCACGGCGGAGATGGAGAGGGAGGTTGATTTGATACCGCGGCGGCGGGAGGAGGAGGATTTGGTGGGGTTTAGTGCGAATGGGAGGGTGAACCTGGAGATTGGTAATGGTGATTTGGAGGAGGAAGGTTTTGTTGAGAAGGGGATCGAAGATGATGATGGTGTTGTTGCCGCCGCCATGGTTCAGGAGAAAGACGAAGCCAGAGAGAGAGAGAGAGAGAGAGAGAAAAACAGAGAGAAGAGACTTTTGTGTGAACCTGATGAATCGTTTAAAAAAAATGAGACTTGGGGGAGTTTAAGGGTTTTGTGATGTATTTACGGATTTGCCCTCAGGATTTGATTTGTGTCTTCTATATTTATAGATAGGGAATCTAGTCTTGTGATTGAGCCTTTGAATATACTAAAACTCTAAAAGAGTAAAATCCTAAATGTAGAATTTGTGGCTGAGAAATTTCTCAAAATCTATCTTTTTTCTTTTTGGTTGGTTAAAAGACTTAAGAGGATGAATACAAGTTGTGGTTGTCTTGATTGTGAGTTTTGAACCTAGGCGGCTGCAAGTTGGTTCTAAGAATTGGGACCAAAAAAACAGTTCGGATGATGATGATGATGACTTTGAGTTCCCAATTTGAAATTTTAAAAAGATACTCCTTGATGACGATATAATTTGCATACGTAAAAATGATGAAAACAGAGCAAAAATATAAGTGAAAATCGTATAATAAGAACATAAAAATTTGGCTACAAAAACATAGCAGGGGATAGAGCTTCCCACTGAGGCTGACAATGCCGTTCTTCTTGTCCTACTCCTCGGTGCATAGTCTGTAAAGGATTTCACAGTTTTAGATACTTTTACAAATGAGTGTTTATTTCAGAATTTCTTGCATGAAAACAACCCGAATTGTTGTAATACGCAAGTATGACTGAATAAGCAAAGAGGTAACAACAGAGACTCCATGACAGCACACAGAGAAAGAATTCAAGAACAAACAAAACTCTCAACTGTGAGAGAAGATAGAGAGCTAACTAAGATACAAGTGGACAGAAGCGTGGCAATAGCAGATCAGCAAAGCTCTAATCTTTTTGAAGCAATAAAGCCAAGAACTAGCTAAAATTCATCCTAAATTCCATAAGTCTTCCAATATCTACTCTATAACATCAACTTCTATCTACTAATGTCATTGACAAATCCATGAGCATCATAAAAAACCAAGAAATGTGGTTATTATATAGTCAATGATCCTTAAAAGCAATGGACAGAAGAAGTCACAGAACAAATTGAATCAATGCAATATATAATTCAAGAAACATAACCAAATATAAAGCGAGACCCATTACACATATTTGGCTATTATTACTAAGCACTAAGCAGATAGAAGAAGTGAAAAAAAAACCTGGTAAAAAGTAAGTATCCTAAGAAGATCCAACGATGATGTTGTTGATTGGGATGAAGACGAGCTTGACGAAGAAGCCAACGAATCCCATCACCACAAATCCAATCGCAGTACGCACAGCAACTCTCGTGAATTCTGAGAATCAAATCAAATCCAAATCAAATCACAGAAATTAAAGAAAATGAAATTCTCCAGATCCAATAAAAAAAATAAAAGTCTTAAAATTAGGCGTACCTTTGCGATCGGGTTTGTGACAGCGCTGGACGAGACGAATACTGCTCTTAGCGAAATCTCTGAAAGGATCGATTGCTGAATCAATGGCCTCCATGGTTTTCTTCTTAGATCGGATTTGGTATCGAAATTAGGGTTTCAGGAGGAGGAGGAAAGGTTCGTCGTTTTTGGTGTTGGCTGGGCTGGTTTTAATTTGACATTTTGACTTTTATATACTTTTGAGTTTTGTGTTCCATTGACTTCTCCTCCTCAATAATTACGCAATTCAGATTGATCCGTCCGGTCTGAACACAACTACTCCGGTTTAGTTTTTTTTTTTTCTTTTTCTTTTCTCTGTCTTCAACTAAATGATGACGTTTACAATTGATTTTGATGCTATATAATGTGTTTAAGAGTCCTTGCTCGTTTGAGCTAATTTTTTTGTTAAAAAGAAAAAAAAAAAAAGTGTTTAAGAGGGATTCCTATCATATTTCAGGAGTATTCAGAAGAGCTCGATTGGAATTTTTCAATAGTGCGTTCGCCCTAGCATTCTCTCTCTGGAACAACCTTTGCGACTTCTCTTCTCGGCAGCGTCGAATCAGATCGACGCCGCGGGCCTTTGCTCTGCCATCGCCATCCCCTCCTCTGTTTCCACGCTCTATTTTGGACTGCTCTCGAACCCACCGAAGGTTCACCGGTTCGCCAAGTTACTCCGGCCTTGCTACAGCTTCAATTCCTCTTCTCCCCTTCAGCTCATCTGGTGGGTCGTCTTGGTGAGGTGATTCTCTCGAGACCCCAGCCTTTCGACGACAAATCTGAGATCTTGGAGTGTCCTATGGTTCCTGCTTGCCGTCTATCTTACCGGATCCACTCTAAGTCATTTTTATCACCTCCTGTCTCTTTGGGTTCATCCCCAATCACCAAGTGTTCTACTTGGTTGATGTCGGAAGGGAGCTCTGTCTTGACGTCGGATCTGAGCGAGATGGTGACCGGAAAAGCTTTAACCCTGGCGACTCCTTTACCTCCTCCTACACCTCTGGCCATTTCAGTTCGTGGTGCTGCTCTTAATCTCATCGATCTGCCGTTTCACCTGCTGCAGTTTGAATCCACAAACCAAACCAGAATTATTTCTTCTCTGTCTTTTGGATCCAGGTTTGAGCCCAAATCACACTTGAGAACCCTGGTAGATAGAGCTCCTCGACTTGTTTTTGTTACATATCTGAGTCTGAAGTTTTTTAGACCCCCTAGTAGAGCATCGAGTACAACCCTTCCAGTTCCCTCTGCGTCTAGTTTTACTGGCCATAGAAACTGTAATAGCGTTGCTAAAGCCTCTATAGTTTGGGTAGTTCTCCATCCTTATCAAGATCAACTTATTAGTATGTACCAAAAGCTCACTGAAACCCCTAAACGTTACCTTTACCACTTGGTTCTTGGTACTAACCTAGTGCTGCTTATAACGTCTCAAGCCAAAACCGAATACAGGCTTTGTGTGGGACTCCTTAACCTCCATGGCTTTGAGCTTCATGTGAGGGAGGACCCACCTGCCATGCTTCGAGTTTTCTTGCATCTCACTTGCCTTAACCTCAGAACAACCTTATCCCTCTACCCCTTTCAACCGTCATTAATGTGTAAGCTTGGAGTATGTCTGTTTCAACAATGCAGTCTCGGCTACAAGCTTTGTGTGGGACTCCTTAACCTCCATGGCCAAGGGCTTCATGTGAGGGAGGATCCACCTGCTCTGTTACGACATTGTGTTTACCTCTTACGAGTCTTGGTAGTTTCACCACCTGTTAGGAGATTTGTGCCAAAATATCTAGCAATCCTTGATCACTTGGTCTTGAATTTTCTCCCGTTGGCGAGAACCACATCCCTCAGTTCCCTATTGTACCTCTTTTCTCAACGCTCCAATGCATTTTTTGTAAGAGCCATTGTTGATCACCTGCTAATCAAGGAAGTTGCGGAGCAAGTCTTCAAAGGCACTTCCACCTTGGTCCCAACAGATCTTTCAAGCCTTGCAAGCCTCCCAAAAATTTGCACCTCCTTGGAAAACTCATGGAACCTTTATCTATCTATGCTTTGTAATCTTGTTAACCCTTTAAATTTCACTTTGTATGAATTCTCCTCTTTGAGGCTTTAAGATTAATGCAAAATTTGTTTGACAAAAAAAAAAAAAAAAATTCAGGACTATTCAATGTAACATTTTAACTAATTTGTATAAAACTACCAAATTCTATGTTATTTAATTATGAATTTTAAAAAATCTTGTAAAATATATTGTAACTGAATTATATTAGTGATTTAAAATCTATTGTTATTCAAAATGTTTTGAGGATTTTAATTTTGATTGTTTTTAAGAATTATGGAAGGTTCTAATGTTTTTTTAAGTTAAAATACATTATTAAAAAGATTTTACCATCAAACTCATAGAAAAACTCGATTAAAATCAAATCACTCAAAATACAAGATTCATACATTCCTATTTTTAACTAAGAAAAAACCATTAGAATAGATTTATACATTTGTATTTTTAACTAAGAAAAAACCATTAGAATAAATTTATACATTTGTATTTTTAACTAAAAAAAAACCATTAGAATAGATTCATACATTTGTTTTTTTAACTAAGAAAAAACCATTAGAATAAATTTATACATTTGTATCTTTAACTATGAAAAAACCATTAGAATAGATTTATACATTTGTATTTTTCACTATAAAAAAACTATGATAATAGATTTATACATTTGTATTTTTAACGAAAATAGTTATTTCTATACCTTTTACGAACCCTTGCTTTCATTCATAACTATTATGTACATTCTAACCATCTTTACGATCATATGGTTCTTAAAACCATGAAATTGATTACTACTCACCGGAATCAAAATGATGGTTAAGTTGAGGAGTGATGATCTTATCTCATATGATAAACTAATATGCATAGGAATTTTTGATTTATCTCGAGTAACAACTGCCGACAAATTTTGTTTCAAAAAAGTCACAAACAAAAAAATGATTTTTATGAGTATGATTTTTTTTTAGATTTGTGTTGACAATTTTAGATTAATAGTATAGTACACAATCACGTTAACATTTAGATATAGTATTTAGAGGTAGGATTTAAATGTTTAAGATTTAAATGTTTCAAAATACTACTTTGAAAATACAATTTTCATAAGGTTAATGAAATATAATATAGGATCATCTAGACACGTAATTGTCGTATTGACATGTTGTCAAATGAGCTGTCGCCTTGGTGGCAACTTTTTGGCATTCACTTAATTTATCTTTCAACATTTACCATAACTGAGCAAAAATATGAAAAGCTTATCAAGTTAGAAGTCACCGAATTAATGAGTCAATCCAAACTTATATAAGAGCCTATATAGACTATAGTCACCATCATTTTCTACAAATCTCAACTTATCATCTATCAAATTATTAAAATTGTTTTCATTCTTTTTATTATAAAACCATAAGACAACTTTTATTTGGTTAGTAAAGTGAAATTGACAAAGACATGATTAAGAATTTTTTTTTTATATTATAGACATATTAGGTCGGAGAATCTATGACTGGTGGGAAGTGGTATGGTGGTGATCACGTTATACATATATCACAGCTTTAACAATTGTCACCATAACGGCTTTCACACTACGAGTCATTTTTTCCCTGAGACTACTGAAACAAACAAACAAACACGGATTTCTCGTGATAAACGGATTAGAACGAAGGCCAAAAAGAAAGAAAGAAAAAAGAAGAAGAAGATACAGTAACAAATTTAATATATTACAAAAAAATACGAATGAAATGGAAAATGAAATTTAACTTTGATTAGTGACAACCAGTTTGACTAGGAGTAAATGTAAATATATAAAAATTTAATTAATAATTAGGATTTCAAACACATCATTTATAGTCCAAGCATGACCATTAAAACCCAATGTAAGTGATTTCAATCAAAAATTAATATTTTCTTAGTTAAATGGAAAATTACATTAAAAATATCACTAAAACTCATATCATTTGAAATACAGTAAAACCTTTTTAAATTAATAATATTGGGACCATGACATTTTATTAATTTACTAGATAAGATCCACGTTATTATGCGGGTAAACATTATTGAGAATAATTAAGTAGTAATATACTTGTTTTTAGATTTTATCTTGTAACATTTTAATATTGAATATGAACCTCTCATATTTCATTTTAATATTCTCTCAGTTCATTATATAAGGGGGGTGTATTCAACTTGACATTTTAGGTGATTTGTATAAAAGTTACAAATCCTATGTTATTCAATCATGGATTTTAAAAAGTCTCTTGAAATCTACTGTTATTGAACTGATGATTTAAAAATCTACTTTAAAATCCACTATTATTCAAAACAGTTTGTGGATTTGGATTTTAATAAGTTTTAAGGATTCTGGAGGATTTGAGAAGATTTGTTTAGTTAAAAATACAGAAATCCAAATCTCATGGTTTTAGGTGGGATTTGAAAGAATTTTACCATAAATCATATCAACTTCCCTAAAATCTATCAAAATTCCAAATTTTCTAAATCCCATAGAATTCTCCAAAATCATTGTTTCAATACACCCCCCTAAGAGTTTTAAGGTTTTATTGCTCTATTTTATAATATTTTTTTTTTAATTTTCTATTTACAATGTTTATTAATATAACAATCTATGACTATTTGAACTATGCAGTAAATTTTCCTATCGGTTGAAATTTTATGAATGACATAATATTTATTGTTTATTAATCTTTGTGCTTTTACCCAAAAACTCTTATAGCACAAGGAGTACCATTTAAATATCTATACCAACATAATAAACCATATTTTAAGTTTAATTACACATTTCATCTTAATGCATAGAACTAAATATTTTATATCAAACACAATTAATACATCATATCAAATCTATATCTTAGTAAGAATTGAAAATAAAAATAAAAACTAACAAAATATAATTCGTAAAAAAAATTGAATCAACATTATTTAGGATATATTTGTTATGTTGCTATCTCATAAGTACTAATTTTACTTCATGTCATAATCAATTTTAAATGAGTGAAATTTATAAAATAAAAACATATATAAAGATATAAAGACATTCTCATCAAATAACTGAAGATTCATTCCTATAATTTATAATTTATTTTGAATTATCTTGTGTTTTAACATATCCGTTACAAAAATACATGTGTTGAAATTATAAAATCAAACATAAAAAGGACTAATATTCTTAAATGAATTTGTTTAAAATTATACATATTAATATTTGAAAATTTTTAAATCTAAAATAAATTTCATCGTCAGACATTAAGTTTCATACACTACAACAAATATGCACATTGTTAACCAGAGAAAAACGCTATCATAGGTCTTTGATAGCGTTTTCATGAGCGCTGTTTTAGGGCACTGTTATTATATGTACCCCATATACAATAGCACTTATTACGTATGCTATGTTATAAAAATATAACATAGCTTTAAGAAATTGCTATATTATCAAGATCATAATTTTGAAAAAATTTATACAACATTTGTTTTTTCGTGCTATGTTATAGTTTTATAGCATAGCTCTAATAAACTGCTGTATTATCAAGATTATAATTTTGCAAAAATTTATACAATATTTAATTTTTCGTGCTATGTTATACATATCTAATATAGCTGTTGCGAAATGCTGTTTTATCTTGTTTACTGTGCTATGGTATATTCTTTTATCATAACGTTTACCTGTACTTTTATAGCATTTTCTGATATGTGATTATAGCACACATAACCTGTTTTATAAAATCTCATAAAATCTGATTAATAAACGTCTCAGATCCAAAATACATAACAAAAGTCTCAAGAACATCAGTTTACCATCAAAGTCTCAAGAACATCCAAAATAAACAAGCAATCTCAAGTACTTAACATTACACAATAAAACCATCAGTTTAAGACATAATGACCTTGTTCTCTGGCCAAGCAATGCAGGAGCTAAGTGCATCTTCAATAATCTCTATTTCATCGGATGGCCTCCAAACTTTTACATTTTTCACCTTCACAACATCTATCCACACTTTAACTGCATTAGAACCCAAGCGAGTAAAGTGAACCTTATGTTCTGGATCATTTGTTCCCCATCGTCCTTCAGCCACAACCCTATTCTTTTCAGTTAAATCCATCAACTTGCACTTCTTATTCTCCTTGGAAATAACTTTATTAATGCGCTGCCATGTTTACAATATAAACCATCAGTCATCATATAATTAACAAAAACAACTTCATAACATATGAAAACACTTACTGGAGACTTCCTGAGAGGAGACTGTGATGGTAAAGTATTCTTTATTGGTGATATTGGACCCGTTGCATCATCAACAGGAGACTCAGAACCAGATGCAGACTTAGAAGACATAGATGCAGATTTGGCCTGCGATGCAGCCTTTGAAGCTGTTGCTGAAGTTTTGGACTCTGTAGCAGACTTAGAAGCTGTGGCTGCAGACTTGGCCTTTGATGCAGACAAAGAAGCATGTGATGTAGCATTCTGACCAGTTGGAGTTGAGGGATTTTCAAAATCAACCTTACTCAGGGGCCAAGATACGTAAGCCATCAAACAGTCCTCAAGAAATGACATTTCAGCTGTAGGTCTCCATAGTGATGTATCAGGCTGCTTTACTGAATCCACAAATACTTTAACTGCTTTTGGTCCAAGAGGAATTCCGTTAACCAACGCACTTGGTTCTTGTGTCTCCCAACGCCCCTCAGCAACAATGACGTCACCCTTAGACAAATCCAATAGTTTACATTTGTTTCCTTGTATACCCTGTTAAACACAATCAGTAAACAAATCCAATATAATTAATTAGCATTATAGACAGGGGTAATACATTGCTAACACATTGCTAGAAATTATAAATACCATAGGGGCAATGTCTTCCATTTGGATGTTGTTGTCTACCAGTCTACACTTATCAGTTGGCCATGCGATTATATGTCCAACAGCTTCTTTCATATGAAAGATCTTTTGTGCAGGTCTCCATAGAAATGCATCTGGTTTATATGCAGCTTCAACTAACACTTTGAGATCATAAGGGCCAAGACGACAGTCATTCACTATGTCATCCGGATCAGAAGAAAGAATCCGACCCTCACCAACATTTTCATCAATGTCAGACCAATCAACAAACACACACTTAGGATGTGCTCTTTTGTTTACACTCTGCAACAATTTCATGAGCAACTAAGAATCATAAACGACACTAAGAAGAATCACTTAGCTGATATGAAAAGAAGTAAGAATATGTTACTCTTGCAGCTGAGTTTTCATCCATTTCAGCTTCTGGTCTCTGTAACATAAACAAAAATAACATCAATTTATATTACTCTAACTGGCTGATGAATAGTAGAGAACTCTTAAGTATCTAACCTGATTCTTGATTCTGCCAAGTTCACTTTCCAAGGCATTGACCTGTTTTACTAATTTTACTTGCCGCTCTTCCATTTCAGCCATACACTTGCTCTGCATTTGTAAACAAGCTAATTTGGTCTTACTCATGCCTCTACCCATTGCCCTCAGCCTACCAGAATTGTCAGGTCCTAAAAGCTTGGCGAGGTGATCTTCATCTGGATTTGTTAAAAATGCTGGAGCATCACTTCCACCAATTTCAGCTGCTTTTTGCTGAAAAACATAAAGACAGTTTCAGGTTTTACTAGTCGATAACACACTATTTACTGGTGTACAACTCTATTCAGACTTACAATCAAATCAGCTGCATTCGTATCTACTGGTGTACCATCCTTTTTGGTGCGAGACTTGATCCAAACATCTAGTCTTGTCACGCTGGAAGGATCTTCACTTTCAGCTTTCTGTTCCAGAAAACAAAATTTCAGTAACAGTACAAGCACTATGTATAATAATAAACAACATAGTTGTAGTATATATGCTTGCCATTTCTTCTGTTAGTCTGCTGATCCCTTTACGACTAGTGGTGTGAGGTATCTGATTCTTTCTTTTTGCTTTATATTTCTCACTCACGGCCTAATAATGAAACATGTTAATTACTAATCACCAATCAACTACTAAACAATTATAATCACAAGTAATTACCTTAAATGCAGCACTAGTTTTGAGTTTGACAAATTTTTGCCAATCAACAGGACCAATATTTGGTGGTCTCAAATTCATCCTCTCTTGGTTATTTGCAGCCAAATTTATAGCCTTCACCGTGACAGACTTGTGTGATCGCCACAAATGTCCCATCTGGTGAATCACAGATATCCTTTGCCAATCTTCATCAAGCTCAAACCTTGCCTGCATTCACTTACACTCACACCATNATAAATCGAACCCTAACAAAACAGATAACTAAATCTGACCCTTATCGAAATCAAAAGCTGTTTGAAATCACAAATAATCGAAACAAATAACGAAATTAGGAGGAAGAAGAAAGACATGCCTCAAAAATGGATTCGAGCTATCAATTGCGATGGATATGGAGATTTAGGGCGAAATTGGGGCTTTTCACAAACGGCGAAATTGGGGCTTTTCACAAACGGCGATAAAACTGAAGAATTGATAAGAAATTTAGAAGAATTTGAGCACACACAGAGAATTTAGAAGAAGAAATCTTCTTAGGTTGAGCTTAGGTTGTAACGAGAGAGAGAGAGAGAGTGTGTCGAGTTTTTGGGTTTTTTTTTTATTTGGCGATTAAGTGAATAATTTCACTAAGTATTGGCGGACAAAAGTCACTTTTGTTTCCCGCTACATAATTTTCCTATCATAGCGTTAATAAGATGCTATTAAAAAGTAAGCGAAAAAAAATCTCATCTTTCATAGCAGTGACGGAAAATGAGCTATATCCGTCTGCTATCAATGTACATATTTGTTGTAGTGATAATCACATTTAACTATATATTTCATCGTAAAACCATAATTCACTTCTTCATGGATTAGAGTTAAAATTTTAATAAAAAAATCATATGAGCATCATATGAGATAATATGTATATTGGTTAGTATTTTAAATTTAACAGTAAATATAATCAGTTAACATCCACAAAATTTTTGGAAACCTAAAAATATCCTAAAAATTATGCTTCTATATGTCATAATTTCATAAGTAATACTTGTCAATTTTCATCAATTAACCATAATTCATTCCTACAAACTCATTTTTTATATTTTTTTTCCAGATTTCTCATATTACTACATGCATTAAGATCTTTAAAATAAAACATGTAAAACTATACTAATACACATCATGTATTGAATTTTTTTTCTTTTTAAGTTCATTTTCTTTCAAGGTTTTATGTATTTACTTACAATAAAATATTATATTACAATGATAAAGATAATTTATATCCGACTAAAATTATGTTATTCTTTTTAACTTTGTTATTCATTATTTATTGATTAATATACATGTTTAATAAATTAAGTTTTTGCTTACATATGTTAAATTTTATTGAGAATACACGTATAATATAATTAGCATACAATGGAAAATATATTGATTTTGTTAGTTTTTCTTTTTTATTTAGAGAAATAATTTTTTTTATAATAGAAACATGTAAAATCCTGTAAATATAATTACCTGTCCTACTACGTTTATTAAAAAAGAAATTTTTGACACGTGCCAACATCTAATCAATATATTTAACATGTTTCACGATATTGTTAATGAGTAACTTTGACATCAAGCTTTATATAATAAGATAGTGATATTAATTTATCTATTAATTAATAATAATTATTTTATAGTATATATTAATAATTATTAATTTTTAGATATATACTTTAATTGTTTAACTTTTTTAAAATTACGAATTGAGAAATTTTTAGCAAAATAAGATTAGCCTTTAGGATGTTATCAATTTAGAATTGAATTTGTAATATTTAGAAAACATTATTGACAATAAATTACATATAATCTATAAAACTATCAAAATGAAAATTGTGCATATGTAGAAATTGAAAACTTTAAAAAAACTTAGCTATATTTATGACATGTTATAAAATATTCTTTATCATTATAGTTTGAAATTACAACATAATAATTATTTATAGATATGAGTTTTAGAAGAAAATTCCAAATTTTAAAGCATATATATATATATATATATATATTAACATGATTATTAATTTATGATATTATTGGGACCATATTTTACATGGGAATTTCAAAAAATTATTATCTTATTATCTTATCAAATATTTTTGACACTGGTCCAATTTGGGACAAGCAAAATTTATTAATTTGTAGTGTTTATTAATTTATAGAATATTAATTTATAAAGGTTTTACTGTATAGGATTGAATACACACCCTTATTCTTTCTTTCATTTTTTGGCATCAAACATTCCCCAATCCAAAATTTTTTACTTTGTATAGGAAGCTTTCTTAGCTAACAAAACCTAAGTATTAAAACGTGAAAATATAAACTTTTTTGGATGCAACGATTGATGTGTGTAAAACGAGTTGGAACAGCTTTCACAACGCTAAGAAACAAACTTAATCGCAAACAGCTCAAAATTATAATGGATTAAACTGAAAATTTATTTAAAAAGGATATTAATTAATTCAATGGGATTATATGAAGCAATGGATAGAGACTACTTTGTTTTTTTGTCAGTTTTGACTACTTTGTTTAGAGAAAAAAAAAAAAGAACGTAACGTACGTGGCTGATCTATGCCTATATAACATAGCCCAAGAGTGTCGTGTTCTAGTGTGATTAAGTAAAGTGAGGGAAAAGCAAAGAGAGAGAGAGGGAGAGATCAAGATGAGAGGATCTAATCAGAAGATTCTACTGATGATGGTTCTGGTGGTTTTAGCCACAGCTCGAGGTGAAGAGACTGGTGGCGGGTTCGTGACATGGGCAAACAACAACTACCTGACATGGGGACATCAAGCTTTGGTTATTAATGAAACCTCTGAACTCCACCTCACCCTCGATCATAACTCTGGTTTCTCTTATATCTCTTTATTTCTTTGTCTCTATGTGTGATGAACCTGTGTGTCAAGACGATGATGATGATTGTTCTCATGTTCCTTTCAGGATCCGGGTTTGAATCCCAATTAATATACGGATCAGGATACTTCAACGTAAGAATCAAAGCACCACAAACCAAGTCTACGGGAGTCATTACTTCCTTCTGCGTACGTGAATCACATTCACTCATGTTTGTCTGAAATAAAGATGATGAAATTACGTACCTGACTAGCTTCTTGAAATATGTTTACTGCTATATGGCAGTTAATCTCCCGATCAAGCCGCCATGACGAGCTCTGTTTCCAGATATTGGGAAGGAATGGGTCACCGTATTTGCTAAATACGAATATGTATCTGTACGGTGTAGGAGGAAAGGATCAAAGGTTCCGTCTCTGGTTTGATCCAACCAAAGATTACCATTCCTACAGTTTACTTTGGAAGCCAAATCAACTTGTGTGAGTATCCTATAACACTTTTATCAGATCATCCCCTAATCCATTGATTAACATCGGTAACAAAAGAAAAAGTTTTTCCACATTTTCAGGTTTTATGTCGACGATACACCAATCAGGGTGTACAGGAAGAATCCAAATGCTTACTACCCATCGGCGCAGACAATGTTCCTAATGGGAAGTGTACGAAACGGATCGATAATTGACCCGAAGCAGATGCCTTACATTGCTAAGTTCCAGGCATCAAAGATTGAAGGGTGTCAAACTGACTTCATGGGAATAGATAAATGCACTGGTCCTTCATTCTGGTGGAATCGCAAACAGCTAAGCTCTAAAGAGAAGAAACTGTACATTAACGCAAGGAAGATGTACCTGGATTATGACTATTGTTCTGACAGACAGCGATATCCAAAGGTGCCTCAAGAATGCGCAAGTTACAGTTAGAGAAGGATCAATACCTGTCAAAGGGTTAAGCCTACAAAACAAAAATCTTGAGGAAAAAAAAACAACTTATGTTACTGTGACATGCTCTATATATAACTAGCTGTTTCCATCATTTAATCATCAACTAAAATAACAAATTTATTTTCATCGCTGCTAGTTCCATTGCTATGTCACAAGTTCATATACAGATACACATGTACACAGAACCAAGCTGGATAAATTATATTGGTTCAGATTGAGTTTGCTTGAGCTTTACAAACACTGAAACCTCTGAAAAGAACCTTACAAGTTACAAGACTGCATTTTTCTCAGAAGAAGTGAAAGAGGAGGAGCAAAATACGAGAATTAGAAACTGCACATTAGATATATAGTTAGGAGTGATTGTTTTGCTGCAATAACATATAAGTTACCAGAGAGAAATAAGAGTTTTTTTTACTCCTTCTTAATGTAAAGCCTTTTAAATTGAATTCAGGCATAATCTATCAGACACATCCAAAATTCAAGGCAAGGTCGACTAATAACATCTGCTGTCTTCAAGCAGCAGGGTAAACTCACATCATCTGATTTACTCTGAGCTTCTAACTGCAAACATAATACAAAGACATTGAAAGATACATTAAGGAGTGATACTTCATTGATTGATCCATTCAAGTTCCAGCAGAAGAGCAAGAGACTATACTATACATCAGTACATTTGAAGATTGCTATCATTTCAAATCCTAAAACCCTAATCAACCTAAAAGTGGCTTCCTTGACATACTCATGAGCTTAATTTCACAATCAAATCTTAGATTAAAGATTGCAAATGGTGACATGATAATAGCCCAATTAATCCTAAAACCCTAAAATGATCATCAATGTAACTACATTGCACAAATAAAATGAAATCTCACCCTTGGCCGTCGAGATTCCCCTGACCAGTGCTTCCACCACTGCCGTAAGAGACATCATCACCAGTCCCCGCCGAAGTCTGCCAAACGCTCTGCCACGCCTGAGACGGAGGCTGAACATAAACACCACTCGGATCCATAGCCGGTCTCCCAATCATCATCCCTCCAGGACCAGCTGGCTGTCCCATCGGCGGGTAATAGTAAGGCACGCCACTGGCGGTGGGAGGAGCGACCATCCCACCACCGAGCACGGCGGCCTCGTCCTTAATCTCATCTCTAGGAACAATATCGACAAGGAAATCGAATATATCGGTCCTAGTAATCGCAGCGGCGATATCGTTTTTCTGAAGCGTACGGCGTTTGTTCTCCTCAGCGTGAAGCCAAGATCTGATTGTGAGCTCGAGGATGAAAAGCTCACAAGCTTTGGCGAATAGGATCGGTGCTTCCGCGGAGATCATACGAACATCTTCGTCGGCTTTCATGATCTTCTTGATCCTAGCGAGTGGGAGCTGATGGTTTTTGAAATCGTTCACTTGTTCGATCTCTTGCCGTTGGTATGTCCAGAACAATTGGAGCTGTTGTTGTTGTTGTTGGAGAAGGTGGTGGTACGAGGCTCCTCCTCCGGTGGCGGAGATGGTGGTTCCTGGTGGTGGAGGAGGCGGAGGGATTCCGGTGACGGCGGAGGGAGGTGGTTGGTGGTTGTTGTTGTTGGTGTCCATTGGTCGGTTTTGGATTTTTGATTTTTTTTTGATTTTTTTGGATCAAATGGGTTTTTTTTGCCAAAGGGATTGAGGTACAAGTGGATAAGGTAGACAGCGATGTAGCTGATTATAAAATAATGACACTTAAAATTAAATTTGGTCTATTACTTTGTTCTTTAATTCCAGTTTCCAAACATTAAATCACACCAATATTGTTTAATCAGTTTACTGGTTGCGTGGTTTGTGTAGTAAGCGAAGATCGCATATCGACAATGGCAGATTTATCGGCACCAAGCTTCATTGCTTCTTTGCTAGCTCTAATGAAACGTGATGTAGCTCCTTTGACGTATTCGTGAGCTTGTTTTACAGTCATCTTTTTCCCAACTTCGTCAGGGAAGCTACTGAGGAAGTGATCACCGTTGAGAACAGCTGCAAGCTGAACTACTTCACCTTGAAACTCAGAAAGCGCTGCGTCTTCTTTAGGCTCAGTGGCTCTTATTGGTGCAACGTCAGGTAGAGTCATGGGGCAATCGGTTCGAGGAGTGGTTAAGTGAGATACAACGTCTTCGAAAGTTGCAGCCCAAGCATCTCTATGTGTTAAGAAATTGGAAGAGAGGTTGAAGAGTTTCTTGATGGTCGCTGGTATTGATGAATGTTCAAACTCTGAGCTCTCTGTTGGTCCTTTTGCTTCACTCACCACTTCAATCAAAAACACAAAATCATATAAGATTGTTATTAAACTATATAATAAAAACAAATTAATCAAATGGGGTCAGATGATGGTTGAAAACATGAGTCACGCGACGACGCCGACATATTATAATAACTAAACATCTTTCAATGGAATAGTAAACAGATTCAATTATTTTCTCCACCACAATTAATGGATTCAATCTTATATTATAGTTGTCACAAATCCTATCCATGTGATTTGGTTTTTTGCAGACTTAATGTTTACAAGTCTGTCGGAAATAGTAGTAGAAAGTGGAAACACATTAAAAACAAATGACTTTCTTATTTGGGGTTGAGAAATAAATAGTTTTTTCAACTAAACTTATGGCTCTAATTCATATGTGAATTAAAAAAACTATAGTATGTTAAAATATATATAAATAATATAAGTAAATATCATTAACGATTAAAACATATATGCAATGGGCATATTACTTCCTATAATAATTTTTTTCCGCCTTTGTTAACAGTTTCAAATCTATTTATATATCAATATATCATGTTCAAAACCATAATTTATCTAAATTAATAATAATAATAATAATCTTGACCAAAAAAGTTATACCAAAAAAAGCAATGCACACTAACAAAATTTATAAAATTATCATAGAGAAAAACACTAACTAATTAATAAAAAGAAAAAGAGAACTAACCGGTTCCTTTTTTAATCCAAGGCGAAACCATAATAGTAGGAACCCGAACACCTAACCGGTCGAATTTAAAGAAACCAGGAGCCGGTCCAGTATTCCCATCCGGGTTTGGTATACCAACATAAGGAGTCTTGACATGATCATAGAACCCACCATGCTCATCATAAGTTATGACTAGGAGCGTCTGGTTCCACTGTGGACTCGACCTAAGTGACTCGTACACTTCCTTAACCAGCTTTTGACCATTAGCCACGTCATGCGACGGGTGATCATCGTTGGCCGGTAGACCCTTGAGATCGAAATACCTCGGTTCAATTACGGTTAAGCTCGGTAACTTCCCATTCGCTGCGTCTCTCTTGAATTTCAGATCGTACTGATGCAAATTGAAAATGTATTTTAGCTGTCGGAGATTACGGTAGAATAACGTGGTCGGAATATTCTGAAAGTATATTCCGAAGTCGATGTCGTTGCTATGGAGCGAATCGAATATAGTCTTTTGTGGATACCTGAAAAATCAAATTATAATACATAAATTGGTTTACAATAATGATTATATAAGAAAAATGGTAATTTATGTTACTTTTTACGTAAAACAATATTTTTAAAAAGTCCAAAATTAGAAATTATTGCTAATTCAATTTCTATATATTTGAAGAAAGAGTTTGATAACGTACCCTTGAGCAAGTTGTTTCTTGACATGACTTGTCGAACCATGTGAGGTAGCCGAATAAACAAATAACCGGTTAGGTTGAGTCGGACCAGGAATCGAAGAAAACCACCGGTCAAAAACAGCAAATTCTTTAACCAGCTCAGCGTAAACCGGTACAGATTCAGGCCTAAAGCCTTTCATCACAGTCTCCGACAAGTTGCCCGGCATGGAGAGCGCTTGCTCGACGAAACCCATCATCGACGGGATCTGACCCGACCCGGACCCGGATCCGAAAACCTGTTGCTCAACAGCTTCAAACGAATGACCCGGATCCGGATCCACGAACTCAGCATCACTAGAGAAACATATGGTTTGTGTAGAGTTTGGAACCGGGTTGCATTCTTGACCCGTTACACCGTTTATCGTCGGGTTAACTGATTTCTTCATCCATCCCAAGAGGTGATCGAAAGATCGGTTCTCTAATACTAGAACGACGACGGTTTTGATTGGTGAGTCCCATTGATGAGATCCTTGGGTTGGTATGAGAAGACAATAGAGTGTGAGTAAGTGTGAGAAAGTTAAAGAAAATCTTGAAACTGATGATGGTTTCATTTGGTTTAGGCTTTTCTTTTGTGAAGGATTTGATTCTGTGGTTTTGTTTTGCCTTAAAAGATTGGTTTCTTGAAAGAACATAAAAGACAGTGGTGAAGAATCTGAAGATAATTGTCTTGTCTTTGAAAACAAAAACAAAAAAGAGAAAAGTGAAAGGAAAAAAACAAAAGAATTATAAAGGTTTTGGGTAAATGTGAAGTGTAGAGAGCAAGAAGCAAGAAAAGCTATGGTGTATAGTTACTGCTTTTTATATTTGTTGCCACTACTACTGGCTTTGATTTTAGGTGGGCTCTCGATTTGTAAAAGAAGATTCTGTTCTCACTGCGGAAAAATAACTTAAAACTCGAGATTTTAGATTTACTCGGTCAATGAAATTCCTAAATATAGGCTGATTTTATTATTTATAGCTAAATTTTGGAAATACATATGCACGTGAAGACATGGCATTGAGAAAACCGCGTAGATGACCACAGATGTATAGTATAACTTTTATGTATTTATTTTGGATCTACAATCTATATAATCTATACAAATGTTTATAATGGAATGATCTGATGTAAAAAGCTAATTTAGGACTATTGTATAAATTCTCCGCACCGAGAGTCTTGAGACTTGAGAGAATGTAGTTTAAATATAGTGTGTCTTACCAATAAAGAGTCATCATTATGCTAATTACTTTTGGGGGTTATTATAGAAGTAGGTACTTTTTCCTCTGAAACTTTCATTTTGAGCACTTCTATCCAGTCTTACAGATTTCGGTAGTTTTACTACTGTATAATGACGGATATAACCCGATTAATTGAGCGGGATTAAAATGACTTCGAAATTGGAAAGTTATGACGGTATTACACGCGCTGGGACTGTACAATAATTTCTATGGCGAAGAATTAGAGATGTGGCAAAGTGAACAGCGAATTAGGTTAAGGGTTTGCAATTCGACGTACATGAATCAAGAAAAGATATCCAAGCGGAGATGCCAATAACTCTTGGAGCTCAGGCATCCCATCCAAGACATTTAAAACATCAAGGAGGTATCGTGGCCTTGAGTATGAATTGATACGAACTGGATGAGAAGGATAACAATTGAGGTCAAAAAGGCGTCGCGGCAAATCAGCTGAAAAAGAAAATGTTAAATTACTTTTAACTACACTTCATCACATTGAAAAAAAAGTGAGGCACTTAAATCGGTTGAAGCAGATGTGGTACATAGAAACTAAACCCTAGAACCCCGTTTGTTATGGAGAAAAGTATATAGAAACTAAATCCTAGAATCCCGTTTGTGAGGGAGAAAAGTAGAGGACAACTAAACCCTAGAATCCCGTTGTGAGGAACAAAAGTTGAGGACAATTAAACCCTAGGGTACGGGAAATTGATTACAAATAGTGTATACGGATATACCCAGTGAGGCAGAAGGAATGGATTGACTGACTGGCGATTGCATATCTAGAATAAGGAAAACAGAGTGATCGGAAACGGGCCGAACAAGTGCAGTTACATAAATATGCAGATCCGGTCGGATGTGTAACTATTACAGTCAAACCATACCTGTGACGATAATTAATAGAGTAAGGTGCGGACGATATTGGTGGGAGAATGTAAAGGACGAGTTGTTGGTGGTATGAAGCTTCAATTTTAGCCACCAGAATGGGAGAGTAAAGAGAACCTGAAACTCAGGACGCGGCAGCAATAACGGACCCCGATAAACGTAGGGTTAATAGATTGGAAGCGCGTGGCGTCAAACAGGAACAATAAAAAATAAATGTCGTAACTGAGATAAATGTTGAATATAAGATCGAGGCTAACTTAGTAATTCTATGCACACAAAAGTACCTAATCCTGTAAAACCGGACAGAAGATCCTAATTCTATAATACCCATTGAAAAAAGTACCGATCTCATAATTAATTCTTACTTTTGTCTAATGTGTCCCACTTATCTTCCATTAAGGAAAATAAATAATTTGGAAAACCCTTTATCAAAAATTTTAAAATTAAAGAACAACTACAAATATTTAGTGCTTTTGTTTTTCATACCCAAAAAAAATGTTTGTGCTTTTCCATACCTGAAAATCTCATCACCTATTTGCTAGATGGTGGTGGTATTTTTATTTTGTGACATTAGACGATGTTGAAGGAACAACTACATTTCTTTACTACAAGAGAGTGAAAAGTGAAGCCAAAACGATAAAAATAACTAGGAGAAAGATTCAAGGGACTGAAACTGAAAACAATCGCCCACAAGTTCACCACCAAGCAGCTTGCCCAGTAGTGTGAACTGCTCATAGCAATCAACTAGATTTGGTCGTGTAATCAGTACACATTGTTATCATATTGATATGGTCGTAAAGCTTTTAAGTTTGTCTTTTAACCAATTTTCAAAGTAGTATAATTTATCTCTCTTATTCACAGTTTCCCGAACAGGAGAGAAGTATAGGTTAGTGACTCGGTGGCTCGGTGCAAGACTGCAAAGACAGAAGAGATTAAGAGAGTTAATCCACCTAGGCAACAAGCAATAAAAATGTTTTATTGGGCCTGATTTGAGAAGACTAAACTGAATTAGATCCTAAGTTGGCCCATTTCAATTTTAACCGGCGACACATTAACTGTCACATTAGTCACGGACTCACGTGTCCACATCCTTCGATAACAACGTCTCCGCACGTGACATCGCCACCGGCCGTTTCTTTTTTACACACCGCACGAGGAAGTTTTTGGTTTCTGCAAAAATCAAAACCAAACTAAAACTCTCAAAACCATTTTCTCTCTTATAACTTTCTCTGATACATATATATATATATATCTCTGTCTCTCTAGTGGGAGAAAAGTATGGCGGATTGGGGACCTGTAGTGATCGCTGTGATACTGTTCGTGCTTCTGACACCGGGACTTCTCTTTCAGATTCCGGCGAGAGGTCGTGTCGTCGAATTCGGGAATATGCAGACTAGTGGTGCGTCTATTCTAGTCCACACCATCATTTTCTTCGGTCTCATCACCATCTTCACCATCGCCATTCGTCTCCACATTTACACCGGTTAATTCGTAATGTCCCCCGGACCCGGTTGGTTTGGTTCATGGTTATGTTTTTTCCATTTTTAAATTGCTTCCTTTCTTTTCTGTATTTGTTTTTTTCTATTATTATTCTGTGTCTAGTGTAAAAAAACATTTGAAATCTGAATATCTCAATGTAATGCATTAAGTTATCTTCAAAATATCTGTTCTGTTTGATTTTGATTTTTGTGGCTCTGTTTGGTTTCTGGTTTAACTTGGTTGGTTCTGGGTTAGTGATTTTGTTAGAATCCGGTTTAGCTCATTGGTTTCCGAATCAAAATTTGGAATCAAGTACTGTATTAACTAACCCGGTTATGCATGCATATCTGAGTTCTTTTGGTTGGATGCCAAAGAAATAATATTAGGCGTGTAAAAAAGGTTTGTGACAAATATGGGCTTTTAAAAATTAAGTTTTTAATGGGCCAAGATATGACCCATCTGGAAGGAGTGAGTCTTCTTTAGATTCTCATGTGATGTGATAGGACGTTGAAGTACACAGTTACGCACACCTGTGAAGATGTTTCTCACGGCGTACCATGTATAACTTTCAAAGTGAGTCAGTCCCGTTTAATGCGTGTAAGTAAAGCGCGTCGACACCATTCGAACACACACAGATGTTTCCTTCCATTAACTCATTGTAAATTGCAGTGTGTGGCATAAACAATGTTTCTACAAATTCCAAGAAACGTTATAGAGAATCAAGATACTGTAACTATTTCAAGAAAATCTAAAAATTCATCCCACAGTTACAAAAAATATAAAAAAAATTGATTTGGATAGAACAACGTTATATTCGATGTGTTCTCTCTCTCTCTCATCTTTACTTTTATTGACTTTTTTTATATTTATTTATTTTATGTTTGATGTAAAAAAGTTAAAAAAAAAAAAGAAAAAAGAAAAAAGAAAAAAGAAAAAGGACATAATTTTTCTTCAACCCTACAAGTACAAGGACAACACATAAACAAGTGTAGAGAGACTAGAGAGAGAGAGAGAGGAGAGAGCTTCTTCTTCTTCTTCATCATCTTCCGGACCACTGGGCACCACACTCTCCAAGCCTTCTTCTTGTAAGTTTCTCCTTCCCCAATTACTCTGTTTTCATCTTGTTTCCACATTCTTGAAACCAAAACAGAGATATTTAGGGTTTAAAGATCGATCTCGTTTGATTTCCAAACTCACTGTCTCTAGACACATTAAAAAATCAAACATGCAAATCATAATTGTGATGAAAAGACCCAGTAGAGAGATATAAAGAACGAATAGAATAACTTTATAAAAAGAATCAAATTGACGGAGAAAAAAGTAATGGAATTGAGTTGCATTGTCGAAAAATCAAAAGCAGATCATGTTTTTGATTAATCGATTTCAATTTTGATTTGTATGTAACCCTAAGCAAAGGAAACAAGATGGGGAGCACGGTGATATTGAGCTCAGATGATGAAGATTCAGATATCAGTGAATCTGAAATGGATGAGTATGGAGACAAAATGTACTTAAATCTAAAAGGTGGGAAGCTGAAAGTGAAACTCTCTCCTCAAGCTTTTCTTTGTCCTTACTGTCCAAACAAGAAGAAACCGAGTTTTCAGTACAAAGATCTACTTCAGCATGCTTCTGGAGTTGGTAATAGCAATTCTGAGAAAAGAAGTGCCAAGGAGAAAGCAAGCCACCTTGCTCTTGTCAAGTACCTTCAACAAGATCTTGCTGATTCAGCTTCAGATGCAGCAGAGCCTTCCGCGAAACGTCAGAAAAATGGAAATGCTATCCAAGATTGTGACCAGGACGAGAAGCTCGTGTGTCCTTGGAAAGGTACACACTTTGTTAGCTTATCTTAAGATATGAGAATTAGAGTAATGTAGTTTTCTTGAAAATAGGTTTCTTGAATTGCAATGTGTGGGTTTCTTGAATATGTCTCGAAAGGTTATTACTTTGTCCTAAAGATTGAACTGCAATATGGTTGAAACAGGTATTGTGGTTAATATACCAACTACAAAGGGAGTGGATGGTCGATCTGCAGGTGAGAGTGGATCAAAGCTTAGGGATGAGTACATTCAACGAGGGTTTAATCCGACTAGAGTTCGTCCTTTGTGGAATTACTGGGGACATTCAGGAACAGCAATAGTGGAGTTTAACAAAGATTGGAATGGACTTCACAATGCTCTTTTGTTTGACAAGGCTTATCGAGTAGACGGTCATGGTAAAAAGGACTGGTTGAAAAAAGACTGTCCAAAATCAGGTCTTTACGCGTGGGTTGCTCGTGCGGATGATTATAACGGTAATAATATCATCGGAGAAAACTTGAGGAAGACGGGTGATTTGAAAACTATAGCTGAGCTAACGGAAGAAGAGGCGAGGAAACAGCAAAAACTTGTGCAGAATCTGAAACAAATTGTGGAAGAAAAGAAAAAAGACATGAAGGAGATGGAGGAGCTGTGTAAAGTGAAGTCAAGGGAACTTAATCAGTTGATGGAAGAGAAGGAAAAGAATGAAGAAAAGCATTACCGAGAGCTGAGTGCTTTGGATGAGAGAACATATCGTCACATTAAAAAGATAGTTGATGATCATGAGAAATCGAAGAGGCTGCTGGAGTCGGAGAAGGAGAAGCTCGAAATCAGAGGTATTGAGTTGGCAAAGCGCGAAGTGCACAATGAAGCCGAGAGAAAGAAATTGACTCAAGATCTTGAACAGGTTTTGTGTTTACTTACTCGCTATATCTCTCTTCTACAAATATTTGTAGGCTTAAGTTCGACAACTAATTCGTTTTTTTGTTTACCAGAATGCATCTAAGAATAGTTCTCTTGAACTAGCAACCATGGAACAACAAAAGGCTGACGAGGAAGTTAAAAAATTGGCAGAGGATCAGAGTGTTAGTGACTTCCCTCTTCTTTTCTTTAAATGGTTTGGCTTATTTTCATGATTATTGAGAAATACCATGTGTTGATGTGTTCTTAACAGAGGCAAAAGGAGGAGCTTCATGAGAAAATCATAAGACTAGAAAGACAAAGAGATCAGAAACAAGCAGTTGAGCTAGAGGTTGAGCAGTTGAAAGGACAGCTTAATGTGATGAAGCACATGGGATCAGATGGCGATGCTGAAATTGTGCAAAAGGTGGAAACCATCTATAAAGATTTAAATGAGAAGTTAGAAGAACTCTCAGACCTCGATAAACTTAACCAAACTCTTATCCTTAGAGAGCGCAGAACCAATGATGAGCTTCAAGAAGCTCGTAAAGAATTGGTAAACGTATGTATCATAGTATTGTTCTTTTGGATCATATCTAATATAGCTCTGACGAAGCTTGACAGTTTTTGCCTAAATCTTGGTTTATTTGTTTCATTGTCATTTGTAGATAATGAAAGAATGGAAAACAAATATCGGTGTCAAGAGAATGGGAGAGCTCGTGACGAAACCATTCATGGATGCAATGCAGCAAAAGTATTGTCAGCAAGATGTTGAAGACCGAGCAGTTGATGTTCTCCAACTTTGGGAAGGCTATCTCAAAGATCCTGATTGGCAACCATACAAGCGGGTTAAGCTTGAAAATCAAGAAACAGAAGTGGTAAGACAGACTTGTCTTTCCGACCAGGGTTTGGTGTTGTGGTTTATATTGAATCTTTCTGAAAGATTTTTGTTGTGAATTGGGTTTAGGAAGTGATAGATGAGACAGACGAAAAGCTGAGGGAGCTGAAGGCAGACTTGGGAGATGGTCCATACAAGGCGGTAACGCAAGCTTTGTTGGAGATAAACGAGTATAACCCGAGTGGAAGGTATATTACATCAGAGCTATGGAACATAAAAGAAGATAGGAAAGCTACACTTGAAGAAGGTGTCACTTGTTTACTTGATCAATGGGAAAAAGCGAAACGCAAGCGCGGAATGGCCTAAAGGTTTAAAACCTATTTGATACTTATGGTTCTTTTTGCCAATATTTTACGCTAATGTCGGATTTCGATTGATGTTTTGCAGGTGAAAGAGGACGGGCAGGGTACTGAATAAAAAAGCTAATGCGGTTTGTAGCTGCAGAGAAATGTGTTTGGTTTGATGGAACTTTGGTGATGGGTTCTATTTGTTTTCCGTTTTAGAAGTTGGTGAAAATAATGGACACAGCTTTGATGTCTTTGCATCGATGTTTCATTGTAACATTTGTAGGAGTTTGACCTCTTTGGACAATCGAGTAATAAAACGTAACAAATTATTGTTGTAATATATTTCACTTGTAAAACAACTTTAGATTTTAGACCGTACGTTACTAAAATCAATAGAAGAAATTCCTACCTGAAAGCTAATAAAGTAACTAGTAACACAAACTTGGTCGACATGAGTTACTTTTTGAAGTGAAACTTGAATATTGAGTTATTGACCCTTAATTATTAAGCTAACGTTTGAAAATTAAATACCACCAATTTCATCATATGACCCTATAAAAGTTTTTGTCCATATATTCTGAATCATCCAACTATATAAGTTTTTCGCCTCATATGTTTCCGTTGAACCTTTTCTTCCCTCCTCTTCTCAAGAACAACTGTGCTCGCATTGTTACGCCTCCATCAGAAACACACAAGTGAAGGCTACATATATAGTTTATCAACATGTTACTATTTTCTAGTGGCTGATATGATAGTGGATCAAGCTCTCGAAATTTCTTATTGATGCTTGAATAGCTATTTCTTATCGCCATCTTCGTTTCCCCGTAAGTTCTTCATCTTCTTCCTCTCTTTTAAATATCCATCTTTCTTTTTCTGTGTTGGCATGGATTGAGAATCATTGATGGTTTTGCTCTTTGTATACGATAAAGATCGTCTTTGTTATATATACGATCACATATAAAGTAAATCTTGTCTAATATAGCAAGAGATAGAGAGGGAGATAACTTAGTAAGAAAGATAGGGTTTTTTTCATATTCTTAATACCCCTTATAAATGTTTTTATCTCGTTTATAAGGTTGTTTAAGGATTTATAACAGGTCTTAAAGACACAGTATAAAACCATATAAAAGCTTTTTGATTAACCAATTTTATTATAAAAGTTTTTCATTTTAGTTTGTGATAAAATAGACTGATGTATATTATAAAAAAAAATCTATTCACCATTCTTTTAGCAAGATGCAAAAATATGATATAAGCTTTAAAAAAAATACTTACTAATGTCAATAATAACAGTAAAAAATTTCTATGTTTAATTTTCATCACACCAAAGAAACCATAGCTTATAATAATCATTATTTTTGCATTCTTACCAAAAAAATTATTATTTGTGTTTCATTTTTCAATTATTTACTTTATGTTAATAGATTAAAAAAAAATATATTATAGAAATCCAACATCATTCTTCCTATTTGGAGGTCATTTCTAATCTTCTCTCCTAACTACATGTTGAACTCCGCTTGTTGGAACTCAATCTATCTCTCCAACGCCATGGGTCCCTTCCACATCATGACCTCTACCTGGGAGCACTGACACACTCGTTCTTTACTATGCAAGAAAATTGAAAGATACTACATTAGATACATATGTTAAAAGAACATAACTAAACTAATATCTAGCAGCAAGTGAAGTACCTCACTAGACTAATAGAAAAAATGATCATGAGGCTGAGAATTGCTTAATTTGATCAAAGCTTTGCTCGAATCATGAAGCTCATCGTTAGCGTAACCCTATTTTACAGTAACCTCTTTCAGTATTTTCTTTAATTTTTTTGTATTTTCATTCATATCATGAATGTGTCTCATGACCTGTAGGTCACTCCTCATGATCTCTGTCTCCAGCTCTAATGCCTGCTTAGCATAGAGTTTTCTCACCAGCTCACAGGCTTTCTTATGTAACTCATCTTTTTCCCTTTGTGAAATAACACCAAAACTTGATCATTAGTTACCCTTCAAAGTGAATGATTTTTCAGACAATAAACAAAAGCTCACCTTTTGTTGTTTTGCCAATTTTTTCATGTTTTCGTCAACTTTCTTTTGCTCTTGAATAGCCGTTAAGTTATATGACAAATAATTCAAAGATTTTCACGAATCAAGAAAGGGTTTTCTTATTACAGAAAAAGTTGAACTAAATGATGTGAGTGTTACCTTCTGTTTCTGCCATTGAAACTTTTTCTTCGTTACCTTATGTTTCTGCCATTCACATCATTTAGTTGAAATTTTTCTGTAATAAGAAAAATCTTTCTTGATTCGTGAAAATCTTTTAATTATTTGTCACATAATTTAATGGCTATTCAAGAGCAAAACAAAGCTGACGAAAACATGAAGAAATTGACAAAATAACAACATGTAAGCTTTTGTTTATTGTCTGAAAAATCATTCACTTTGAAGGGTAACTAATGATCAAGTTTTAGTGTTATTTCATAAAGGGAAAAAGATAAGTTACATAAGAAAGCCCGTGAGCTAGTGAAAAACTTAATGCTAAGTAGGCATTGTAGCTGGAGATACAGATCATGAGGGGACCTTTAGGTCATGAGACACATTCATGGTATGAAGGAAGATACAAAAAATTAAAGGAAATATTGAAAGAGGTTACTATAAAATATGAATACGCTAACGATGAGCTTCATGATGCGAGCAAAGCTTTGATCAAATTAAGCAATTTTTAGCCTCATGATCAATTTTGCTATTGGTTAGTGAGGTACTTCACTTGCTGCTAGATATTAGTTTAGTTCTGTTCTATTAACATATATGTATCTAATGTAATATCTTTCAATTTTCTTGCATAAGAAGGAACGAGTGTGACAGTGCTACCAGATAGATGTCATGACGTGGAAGGCACCCATGATGTTGGAGAGACAGAACGAGTTCCAACAAGCGGAGTTCAACATGTAGTTAGGAGAGAAGATTAGAAATGACCTTTAGATGGGAAGAATGATGTTGGGCTTCTATAATTGTTTTTTTATCTATAACATAAAGTAAGTAAGTGAAAAATGACACAGAAATAATGATTTTTTTTGGGTAAGAATTAGCAAAAATAATGATTATGTTGTTTTTTTGGTGTGATGAAATAAAATAAATAAAGTTTTACTAGTATTAGTAAGTATTTCATTAAAACCTTATATCATATTTTTTCATCCTGTTTAAAGAATGTTGAATAGTTTTTTTGTAGAATATACATCCACAAAATGAGAAAATTATAATAAAATGATGTCAATTAAAAAAATTTTATAAGTTTTTTATATAAAAAATTTGGTATCAATTCAAACATGTCCTGTCATATAACCCTTTTTGTGTTATTTTGAAAATGTAATAATTTAAATATTCATAATTTTAAACTTTTTATTAAGTTAAGATATATATAATAATTTAAACTTTTTAAAAGTTTAAAATTTACTATATATGGTTAAATTAATTAGTTCAACTAAAAACCCAAATTAAACTCTTGGTATACCGTAGAACTATATTTGTTTAACACAATCTTAACTAAATCAGTTTAATTCGACATACATTATATTGATATTGTTAAACATATTAAAATGAAAATTTAACATGTATTAAAGTGTAACGCCCCGACCGCCACCTCTTAGTGGATCCCATGTCCAATCCCAGTCTATGGGCCCACCTTCTTTAATAGGTCTCATGTCCTCTCACTAGTCCCGTGAGCCTCAGCCTGGGCGTTCGGTTCTTCGGATCGGTTCGGTTCGGTTCTTGGTTTTTTTGGTTCTTCGGATCGGTTCGGTTTAGACACATCAAAAGAATACCTATAAATAACCGAATTAATTTCGGTTCGGTTATATTTGGGTAAAATTATCCAAACAACCAAAAAACCGAAAATAACCAAAAAGATTACAATGTTCAAGTGCCCACATGCCACATCCATACGCTACATATCAGACTGTTGGTTTTAAAGACTTGCTACCATCCCTACAAATCACCAAATGATCTTTCCCTGTATTTTGTCCTTACTCGCACAGTTCCGACAGTCACTTCCCAGAAGATCACCCATCCTAAGACTACTTTACCATAATCACACTTAACTGTGAAGTTTTCCCATGACTTTTGACCGAAAAGATAAGTGCACTTTGGTGACATAGGTGACCAAATCAAGTTTTTTAAACATCTCCGCAAGTCTCTGATATCGGGGTGTCACATAAAGTATCAGATTAATGAAATTATTATTTTTTAGTATTATTGATTCAAACTCGTCCCGTCATATATATAACTTATCATGCAATATAACTCATCTATGTTATTAAATTTTTTACTATTTATAACTATTCATAATTGTAAATTTTTATTAAGTTTAAATATACCAGCTATATAATTTAAACTTCTTGAAAATTTAAAATTTACTATATAAGGTAAATTTACTATATATGTATGTTCAACATACACTTTTTATATTAATTGAGTAATATATGTCCGTTTTGAAAAACTTCAAATCACAATATATGCAGAAAATTATATACTTTTATTAACTTTATATATTATATGATGATTCTCAATAATTTAAACTTAAAACCAATCAAAATGATAGGAGAATAAAAAAAATCTGGATTAAATCTTCTAACTCCCCTTTTTAATGAAAGGGAAGTACAAAACATAGTTTTTGTAGACTATATATTTTTAATAAATGATTACAAATAGGTTATAGATTAATATTAATGGTTACACCTAAATATTAGGGATATTCCAATTGATAATTGATATACTAATGGTAACAAATAAAATCATGGATATTCCAAACTGTATTTTTGGAAGATTTTAGTCCTATATCACGTTGTTTCCAAAGATCTTTAAACACAATATTACAAATTTGTTTCCACAGGTTTTATCGATAGACCACAACGTTAACCAAAGATAAATTACGAAATTGATAGATTGATTGGTTACAAGTTAAATAGTGGGTTACAAGATAGATTACGAAATAAAATTTAACCAGTGTTATAGCACGGGTAATTATCTAGAATCATTAACAATATAAAACTTACAAATAAATGTTTTTTTTTCAAGCCTTCATATTTAGCATATGATTTTATTGCATAATGTTTAATCAAAAAAACTTTTAAAAACAATAACATAAATTATTTTTATATAAAAAATACAATATAAATAAAATAAATTTCAACCCGTGCTCTAGCACGGATCTTAATCTAGTCATCATACATAGTTACATATCATATATGTGGATCATATGGATTAGTTTTTCATATTTGTACAACATGGAAATTCCATGCTCATCATAATTCTTTCAGATACATAATATAATTTTATGTGTAACACCGTATATTGACAGAATATAAAAGTTTATATAATTAGTTGATCGCAATAATTAATTGCAATAAAGTATTAAAATATAATTTAAATACCTACATTATATTACTAGTCTTCGTACTATATTATTAATACTAGTCCTAATGGGCTTATTAGCTTAGCCGGACGAGAACCCTCTCGTTTAACGGCTGTTCGAAGTTCGATGCCGTCTAGATTAGAAGGTGTCGTTCTTGGTGTTGTACTACCCCATTGTGAAGACGGGGTTACAAATGGAGGCGTTTCCCACATGTGGTTTTGTTAATATCCTGATAAGTAGAATATGTTTTCATATTTTCTTTATATACTGAAAAGAGAATATTATGACATGAAATGGTGTTTGTGTATTAGAAAAAGATTTTACGTATTATTATGTTAAAAAGAAGAAAAATTGTTAAGAGTGAGAAGAATACGAAAATATGAAATGATGTTTTTTGTTCACTCTTCTTATTACTTATCAAATGATTTGACAAATTTTATTGAGTCTAGAAGATTTATTCTCTTCCACTATAGGTGTAACTGACAGTAGTTTATTTGATGTTAGTTTATTCATTTTAATATTTTGACTTGAAAAAGTAGCTTAAATTTTTCTTATATTTTTCTTATATTTTGTTTATATTTTGCTAAATCTTAATTGAACTAATTTTGTTCTAACATGTATAATATTACTAGTGTTAATTATGGAACAATATGGATACCTATAATTTTAATTTTTACTAAAATCTTTTAATTTTGTTTGGTTATATGAATAGTATAAAATTTTAGTAAATTTTGTTTGGATACATAGATAAAAGTAATGACAAACATTGTAACTTTTTTTGAAAATCAAAATTTATTTCAAATTCGTACTTCAAAAATATTAGTATAAATAAAATATGTGGACCGTCGTACACTTAACTTTGAATTGATTCACTACCTTGATATAATAAAAGAAATTTCAAAAATTACTAATGAGAGTTCAATATAGGCCACATAAATTTATTATATAAGTTTTGTTTTCACATTTAGTAATTCATATGATCACAAATCCATAATGATAAAATTAAAAAAATAGATATAAGCTTTATCAAAATGTAAAATATATAAAAATAAGGTTATATAGTATTCCACTATATGTTTTGTAACTAAGATTACCAATGGTACACCATGGAAAAAGATTAGTTTACTATCTTTTAAATTTCAGAAACAAAAAATAACATATAAAATATCTTATTATATAAACCTTGATGACAAAATTACTCATTAACAAGATCGTGACACGTGTCAATTATATTATTCAGATGTTGATACATGTCAATTCATTATTAAAATTTTAAAAAATAATAATGTAAAAATTCAAAACCTAACCTATAAAAGTCTTATATAATAGTAAATAGATTAAATAAAACATAATTTTATTTAAAATCTAATTATAAGATAAATATATATATATATATATATATA